>NC_056630.2:35534673-35702173 GCF_002870075.4 Lactuca sativa | reverse complement strand
AAATTTTTTTGTTTTTTCGTGGCATATAATATTTACCTCTTACTCCACCCCTGCCTATACATGAACCATTGTGGACTCACGTTTCATATGACATAGGTCATCTATGGAAGTAGTCTCTCTCTTAGGTGGAGGTACCACGAATGTCTACATCTAGCCTTTCCTTACCCCATTCCTATAGGATTTTAGGTATCTTTGATGTAGATGTTGTAAGTGTACTAGAAGTGGTAAGATCATCTAGTAGTCATCTTATGGACTACACAAAGTAAAAATTAATTTATAACTTTATGTGTTTCCATGACAGACAAAAGTGAAATTCTTGGGAACATTAAGCCACCCAAATGTTGTTAAACTCCTTGGATATTGCCGGAAAAAAAATAAGGAGTTTCTTCTTGTTTATGAATATATGCAAAAAGGAAGCTTAGATATGCATCTCTTCAGGGGTAAGTATCTAAATCTACATAGAAAAATTGAAACAAGTTGTCTCTATTAAATTTATAAATAAATATTATTTATTTTTCAAAATGGAAATTGCAGAAGGTGCAAAACCACTTCCATGGGAGACGAGGATTAAAATAGCCATGGGAGCAGCTCAAGGCCTTGCTTTTTTGCACGCCAATAATGTCATTCACAGGGATGTGAAAACCTCAAATATTTTGTTTGACAAGGCAAGTAAAAACTAATCATATTTACTTTAACATGCGACTGTGATTATAATTTTCATGTTTTGGGGGCTTAGTATTTTTAGTTCAAATCTTTATAATATCAATATTTTTATATTGAATTACGTTTCAGGAGTTTAATGCAAAACTCTCGGATTTAGGAGTGGCGAAGTACGGTCCGGTCAATGGAGAGTCTCATATCACAACATTCATAGAAGGCACCCCCAGTTTCTTAGCTCCTGAGTATGCACTCACCGGTTAGTTCTCTAATCTCCTTATACAAGCATGGATGCTAGCACAACTTCTTTGTTAATTTTAGGGCCTAAATCAATTAGTGTCTCTTAATCTTAGGAGTTACATTGACTAGGGTTTCTTCATTTTTATATCTAGTGTTTCTGTTTCTTGGCACAACACCTTAATTAACTCAACTAGGATAGTATTGCTCTTCTCATTAAGACAATATTTAATCGTTATTTGAAATGTTTAATGAATTTTGTTAAACTAAAAAACCAATATATTCATAGTGAGATAATATGATATCGACTATTGAGTGAAAATAAAACACCAACTAAGAATTACCTGAAATTAATAATCGAGTCTAGTAACTAAGCAAATTCTGTAACATACGTAGCCTATAGTTTAACTGGATATGTCTGTAAAATGGTCTATACCTAAGCTTAGACTAACTAGGATTTCTAAGACATCAATAACAAAGGTTGTGAATAGTGATGCAACTGGAGGTCATTTATATGTGGCGAGTTATGTTTGTGGTTCTAGAGTGTTAAATCTCTATAAACTGACCATTTTGGTCTTAGCAAATAATAGACCACCAAATTTGGTCAACTAACTTTAAATATTATGTATTTAAGTTTGTTTAATTGCATAATAACATTTTGAGTGTAATATTTGTTACTTGTAATATTACATTATAAAAATTAAATTGATATTTTTATTTTGGATTTATTTTTATGTTTTGAACTTATTTGAATATCTTGCACTTTTTTTAATACTTTGAAACACAATAAAAATTTTAAATTTACTACTACTAATACTATAAATTAAACGGATAATAACTTGGTACTTTTTACGTTTCTATCTTATAAAAAAGAACAAAAAAACACTCTATTTGTATGTGTAATATTTCCTCTAAATGCTTATCTGATATTCATTTAAATGTATACTATGTTTGTTTCAATAACATGATAAATAATTCGGAATTAATTATAGAGGAATAGTTAGTTTAGGTTATAGTTTATAGGGAAAATGACTCTTGAGGGTAATTCACTTTTGCGTTTGTACTCATTTGGTCCCTTTTCTTTTTTTGTATTCAATATACCATCGAACTTGTTGTTGGTGTTTACCATAGCCCTTTTGACCGGCTTTTGACCTGTGATAGCCGGTCAAAGGGTTATGGTGAACACAAACAACAAGTTCGATGGTATATTGAGTACAAAAAAAAGGAAAGGGACCAAATGAGAACAAACGCAACAGTTGGTTACCCTCCTGATTCATTTTCCCTTTACTCATTTACAACAAATCCCACATCATCTCCTACTGATATTAATGACTTTATGAGAGTCATTCTTGCTTCTCTTCAAAACATAACTCACGAAAGGACATTATTCATGCATGTACAACTTTGTAATGCACTTAAATATTTATTAAGGGAATCTTGACTAAGTAGGCGCATTTCATGACTACATTTACATTTGCAATCAAATGATTTATCGTATCATGGATTCTAGACAAGTCTACAAACGAGTGGAATCACAAGTGCTGTGATTTTTGAGTTTACTTAGCTTTAAGATCGAACTCATGGGATAAGATACAACATCAATATGTACAATATCATGCTGCTTTTGTAGACACATCACCATAATATTGTACATATTGATGTTGTGTAACACCGTAAATTTCAAGACAAAATTTTCTTTTTAAATAATCATTTTATTCTTAGAACACTTGTTAAAAATCTCATTCATAATCAAATTACAAAACATGGCTCCATTTTCACTTGCATAGAAAACCAGGATCCTCCAAAATATGACTCTTGCTCTGGTGTGTACAATCAAGCCGGTGCCGTACCGTGATACTGAAAGAAACCTGAAAACAACATAACACAAAACACTGTAAGCACGAAGCTTAGTGAGTTCCCCAAAATACCACACACATAACACATATAAGCCACTCGAGGTTATAACTCTATGGGTCCGTGCACCCAAACTCTGTGAACCCTCAGGTTCTAACTCTGTGAACCTTCCGGTTCTAACTCTAGGAACCCTTCGGTTCCAACTCTGCAAACATGCACAGCATAAATCACATAGAAATAATGCAGTACAACACATAACATACATAGCATAGAAATACTCTGTCACATAACTCTGGTTACCTACTCAAGGTAAAGTATAGTGAGAAGACTCACCTGGCAAGCAAAAGCAGATATCTCCATACTCGGACCTCGAACTCGCCACCGCCTACACGTAAGGCAAAACTCTCATGACTATAACTCTCGAGACTAGAATCAATCCTCTCAATGCACCCTCTTAAGGGTAAAAGACTATTTTACCCCTCTCTTGGCCCAAAGGCCACATCGCTGACCAAACCCTAAAAGTCAACGGTCAACCCTTGGCCAAAATCAAAGTCCTCAGTCAAAGTCAACCCCTGACTGACCCTACTCGCCGAGTCAACTCTATGACTCGCCGAGTTTCTATAATCAGAACTTCACTCAATCCGCGACCTAACTCGCCGAGTCACTCCGAGACTCGCCGAGTCCAACAACTCTGAGTCCACTCGCACACAACTCACCGAGTCATCCCTTGACTCACCGATTCTCGACTCAACCAGGGAATATCGGGACTCTTCGACAAGACTCGCCGAGTCCAAGAACAGACTCGCCGAGTCCAAGGCTATCATCGTCCGACTCGCCGAGTTGTTCTTCCAACTCGTCGAGTCCCAGCTCATCTTCAAGCAACTCGTCGAGTCCACCCATGTGACTCGCCGAGTACCACCATTCTGAATCCATTCAGAAGCATTCCAGGCCATGCAAATGATCCAAAACATAGATCCAACCTCCTACAACTCAACCATCACGTAAAGTGGCAATCTTTACGTGAATCCAAAGAGATCTAGGCCTTAATCACTTATAACTAGGGTTTGGGACTTGCAAGCCTCACTAAACACTCCAACACAGGGACTTTCATGCTCTCTGATTCTCCTCCCTTCCAGATCTGAGGTAGCAACCTCAGATCTACCCTCTAGACATCCATTTACATCCTTAAACATGATCCCACAAACCCCAAAATGAAGAAACAACATACAATCAGGCCAAGAACGAGATATTACCTCCAATGGACGCCCCCAACTGAAATGAAGTTGATTCCAAGCAAAGCCCCTTGCCCCAAGCCTTCAATTCCCACAAATTCCTTCAAAGATTACTTCTCCAAGCTTCAATCCATTCAACAATGGATCTCCTCTGCGATTTAGGGTTTCTAGCACTCAAGGAGGGAGTAAAGAGGCTGGGGAAGGAACATAATGTTCCTTATATAGGGCTCAATCCCGAGAATTAGGGTTTTCTCCAATCAGCGCCTACTCGCCGAGTCCTCCTCACTGACTCGCCGAGTTGGCTACTTAGCACGCGACCCAGTCGCGACTCTACTCGCCGAGTCCATCCACGGACTCGCCGAGTCACTCTTTCACAACTTACTCTTTTAGCCCTTCAACTCTACTCTTGATATTTCGGGATGTTACAATTCTCCCCCACTTAAATTAGGCTTCGTCCTCGAAGCCTATGGCAACTCAACTCCAAATACTCCCACGACGCGCCACCTGGCCCTAACTGGACCAGGCTCCTCAAAGCATAACCATCAAACCCGAACTCACTTCCTCTTTCCTTGCGGTGTCCTGACCACCGTCTCAACCGGGCACCGGTTGTACCCTCTGATAATCACACTCAACAATCGAGAAGTACTCGAGATGTATTACTGCTCCAAATCTTTAACAGCCGCTCGACCCATAAGGGCTAGAAAGCCATGAACCATCGGATCCCCGATCCGAATCCCACTTAATCCATTCCGTGCTGACAGAAAGACCCACTCTTCAATCTCAGAACAACTCCCGCGAGTTCTCCTCTTGCAATCACAAACGCATGCTGAACTTGCCCAGTACCCTCGGGTTGGGAAAAACCCGATACACTGATGATATCCCCCAACATCCCCCCAGGATGAACCACTAGTACATATCCAATACCCTGATCAGAATCAAGCTGGGAGTCCCCGACTCTCTCCCTGCATTCATCCTGAGACTCTTGGCCCTACTCTCACGGAACCCCTTCCGCGTCCTCAGCAGACATCCCAACATGATGTCATTCCATACCACTGTCATAGACACAATGTTCAACCACCATACTCCAAATCATCCACTCTCACTACTACTTTCACTTCCATGAACCAACACTTCCCCCCCGGGGTTACATATCTTTCCCTTCCCTTACCCAGGGAAACCACTAGCCAACCTTGCCACTACTCCATGTATCACTCATGCTCTGGATCTGCTCGCAAGGGCCCTCGGGTCCATGCGCTACCTCTCCCCAAGAAATGAGGGTCCGACACCTCCTCCCATACAACAGCTCAAAGGGTGGCATACAAATGCACTAATGATGGCTGTTGATATAGGATAACTCAACTAAAGATAAATACGTGCCGCAACTCCCTCCGAGATCTAATACACATGCCCGAAGCATGTCTTCGAGCGTCTGAATCGCTCGTTCGCTCTGAAGTGTCCTCAGACATCATCATGATCCAAATAACCCACTAATTTCCTCCCCGTGACCACTATCCCGGCCCAGGGACGCGCAAGTCACAAAATTCTCTTTTCCTCATGCGAGAAAATACAATCCAACCGAGGATCGCCTAAACTCTAATCTCTGGTTTCTGCTGCGCATATCCCTTGCGCATCTCACCGCATCTCCCGACAGAGACGGTGACCCCAGTCTCGCCCCCGGTTCAACACCCAGGCTCCAGAACTCAATACTAGGGACACTCAAGCCCAAAAACCTTCCACATCATACACTGATCGGAGATCATTCCATCATCACATTCTCTTGCCATCTAGTGAGTACTACGGCTCCCCGCAGTATCACAACACCCTCTAACTAGTGAGTACTACGGTTCCCCGCAGTATCACAACACCCTCTGACTAGTGAGTACTACGGCTCCCCGCAGTATCACAACACCCTCTGACTAGTGAGTACTACGGCTCCCCGCAGTATCACAACACTCTCTGACTAGTGAGTACTACGGCTCCCCGCAGCATCACAACACCCTCTGACTCCACTAGTTCATGCTCCGCAGACTATCACAGGTAGCTACCCATACTCGGCTCGAATACACACTCCAGACTCTGGAAGCAATCGACATATCAAAATGCCCACCCTAGCGAAGTTCCATTCTCTTAATAATCTCCCTGGATGCCCATACTCGAAGGGCTCCCACTAGATCCGTAGATACGTGATACACCACAAATCGTTTCAACTCAAGATTTACGAGTAACTCCGAAATAAAGGTATCATACCCGGATACCTTAGAATATCCCAACAGAACATCACAAGATCCTGCCACAACCACTGATTCCCTTACTCCCAATACCTCACGACAATACATTTCCTTTGAATCCCATAATAATTTCTGATATCACACGATGCGCCACTTCAGTGCATCCAAACACTCAATTGGAATACAAGGAAGGCGCTAACCCTTCAGAACACACTGATGATCCTCCGAAACCCTTTCCACTACCACTCAAAATTCAAGCAAGAATACACATCCTAGCCCGGGAAATGGGCTACTCGATAATCGGCTACCCATATCTCAACCCAGAAGTTCTCAACTGCCCATACCATCATTACGAGCCTTCCACTTGAGACGACTCTGACCACCATCAGATTCCTGATCGTTGACCACCCGCCGAGGAGACACCCATCCTTCTCTTAGACATATATCACATGCATTATCTCGCCCTGCACCTTCCTTAATCACCCATGACCCTGATCTCATGAATTCAAGCCGCAGGTTCTGCATCCAACCCCTAACCGCTCTTGCACCAATCTCTGGTTCTCTCAATAAACCACCCAGTTCTCCCCCACTTAGGGTTCGAACCATCACTATCTGACACATCAACAACCTCACGAACTATTTCCACCAGCAATAACGCACCTGCCCCTGGAAAGTGCTACGCAACACCCGATAATCCCCTTTAAGGAAATTAATCGATCTCATAACTCTGATCCTCAGATGAACTCCTCAAGAACTTTTCGCCACGACTGCCTCTAGTCGTTCCAAATCTCGTACCAATCAAGTACCAAACAACTCAACTGCTCAATAACATCCCTGGCTCATAGACCGAACCACAAAATCATTGTACCCCTCACCTCAACTCATCAAACATTGCTCCAACACCGGGATCATCCCAAGAACAGGGACCCACTCCCATATTCAACACCCAACATAGATAGAAAACTCTCTGCACTGTTAAACTCGACTGAACTCCCCACCGATACCACTATAATACATCCTACCATACTCAAATAGGTGTAGTGTGGTCCTCGACTATCTCAGTCCCAACTGTCTATCTGCTCATGACAAATCACTGCCTCGCGGCACACATGTTACCTGATACTCTGGAAGAAATCATCATCAATAACGACCTGCAGGGTTTACCCCCAAACCCCAAAACTAAACACCAGGCCTTTCATGTTCCGCACACGAACATAAATAGCACCACTCACATAGAAGGTGACCCCTCCTTTATCGACTGATTGCTCAACTCAGACCGAAATTCTCCTCTCCCTCTAACTCCTTACCAAAATACTCTGATAGGCTCTCGCCTTCCCCCTCGAGGGACGCCTCTCCAAATTCAATCATGGCCTACAGGCCTAAAACCCATAGCGTCCAATCTCTACCTCATCAATCATGATCGGATAACCAGAGAATCACAAGCATCATTCACTACGAACCATGGTACTCATCCCATGACATCTCTTCTCAATATGCTCCGGTGTATGGTACCCGAACCATAGCATCACTCCTCCATCTACTCCGATGTATGATACTCGAACCATAACATCACTCCTCAATCTGCTCCGATGTATGGTACTCAACCATACATCACTCCTTAATGCGCTCATTAGAATCTTCAGAATACTCCCTGTATCAAGTATGGGTCCTCTGCTTTCAGTAGTACGGGCCCATACTACCTTCCACATCTACCCATACTTTTCCACACGGACTATCCCGGAGCTCCTAAGTAGCTGCTTGACCTTCTCGTTCACCCATTCCATCGCGCGCTCGCTCCCCAGCGAAATTCTCTACCCTGCCAGTGCACTCATCTGGCTAAGGTTACTCCCTAGGCTCTTCTCAGATTCCCACACTTCTCTGCCATCAGCTGCTGAAGAGCTCCTAATGATGCCAGCCATCTACCTCCTGAATATCGTCATATTCGCTTGGTAGCTGACTCCCATCATCGAGAGTTCCACAAAGCACGAAGCAAGCAGCATTCGAGCATCGAAGAATATATATAACTCACTCTGGGTGATAACTCCGCTTGCTCTGCTCATCCTCGGAAGTACCACCGAACTCTGCAACTCTTCCCCTCGCGGGCTCTAACTATTCTTTCTCCAAGTACTACAGTACTCATCTAGGTATCTTCCCTAGATTACTCCACTACTCAAATCCCCTAAAGGATTCCAATCAAATATTCTCACTCATCACATACTCAAAAGCACAACGCATATCACAGCAATTCCTAGGCTAAGGCATCACAAATCAGGCCACTCTACTCCTAATATATGGAATACCTAGCCTGTCTCTAGCATGCAATAATATCTCATAAAGTGCATCATAAATATCTCATAACACAAAAGTAAGGGTATTTTGGGAAATCACCGTTCGGGCTCTGGCTGATTGTACACACTGTTCTTTCTCGTTTTCTCTTTGAACTCTTATTCGCTTTAGAAAATTATTTCTTTGAAAACTTTTCTTACTTCCTCAGTTTGAGTCCAGAATTACCCGAAGGCGCATCCGAATCCCTCAAACCAAGGCTCTGATACCAACTTGTAACACCGTAAATTTCAAGACAAAATTTTCTTTTTAAATAATCATTTTATTCTTAGAACACTTGTTAAAAATCTCATTCATAATCAAATTACAAAACATGGCTCCATTTTCACTTGCATAGAAAACCAGGATCCTCCAAAATATGACTCTTGCTCTGGTGTGTACAATCAAGCCGATGCCGTACCGTGATACTGAAAGAAACCTGAAAACAACATAACACAAAACACTGTAAGCACGAAGCTTAGTGAGTTCCCCAAAATACCACACACATAACACATATAAGCCACTCGAGGTTATAACTCTATGGGTCCGTGCACCCAAACTCTGTGAACCCTCAGGTTCTAACTCTGTGAACCTTCCGGTTCTAACTCTAGGAACCCTTCGGTTCCAACTCTGCAAACATGCACAGCATAAATCACATAGAAATAATGCAGTACAACACATAACATACATAGCATAGAAATACTCTGTCACATAACTCTGGTTACCTACTCAAGGTAAAGTATAGTGAGAAGACTCACCTGGCAAGCAAAAGCAGATATCTCCATACTCGGACCTCGAACTCGCCACCGCCTACACGTAAGGCAAAACTCTCATGACTATAACTCTCGAGACTAGAATCAATCCTCTCAATGCACCCTCTTAAGGGTAAAAGACTATTTTACCCCTCTCTTGGCCCAAAGGCCACATCGCTGACCAAACCCTAAAAGTCAACGGTCAACCCTTGGCCAAAATCAAAGTCCTCAGTCAAAGTCAACCCCTGACTGACCCTACTCGCCGAGTCAACTCTATGACTCGCCGAGTTTCTATAATCAGAACTTCACTCAATCCGCGACCTAACTCGCTGAGTCACTCCGAGACTCGCCGAGTCCAACAACTCTGAGTCCACTCGCACACAACTCACCGAGTCATCCCTTGACTCACCGATTCTCGACTCAACCAGGGAATATCGGGACTCTTCGACAAGACTCGCCGAGTCCAAGAACAGACTCGCCGAGTCCAAGGCTATCATCGTCCGACTCGCCGAGTTGTTCTTCCAACTCGTCGAGTCCCAGCTCATCTTCAAGCAACTCGTCGAGTCCACCCATGTGACTCGCCGAGTACCACCATTCTGAATCCATTCAGAAGCATTCCAGGCCATGTAAATGATCCAAAACATAGATCCAACCTCCTACAACTCAACCATCACGTAAAGTGGCAATCTTTACGTGAATCCAAAGAGATCTAGGCCTTAATCACTTATAACTAGGGTTTGGGACTTGCAAGCCTCACTAAACACTCCAACACAGGGACTTTCATGCTCTCTGATTCTCCTCCCTTCCAGATCTGAGGTAGCAACCTCAGATCTACCCTCTAGACATCCATTTACATCCTTAAACATGATCCCACAAACCCCAAAATGAAGAAACAACATACAATCAGGCCAAGAACGAGATATTACCTCCAATGGACGCCCCCAACTGAAATGAAGTTGATTCCAAGCAAAGCCCCTTGCCCCAAGCCTTCAATTCCCACAAATTCCTTCAAAGATTACTTCTCCAAGCTTCAATCCATTCAACAATGGATCTCCTCTGCGATTTAGGGTTTCTAGCACTCAAGGAGGGAGTAAAGAGGCTGGGGAAGGAACATAATGTTCCTTATATAGGGCTCAATCCCGAGAATTAGGGTTTTCTCCAATCAGCGCCTACTCGCCGAGTCCTCCTCACTGACTCGCCGAGTTGGCTACTTAGCACGCGACCCAGTCGCGACTCTACTCGCCGAGTCCATCCACGGACTCGCCGAGTCACTCTTTCACAACTTACTCTTTTAGCCCTTCAACTCTACTCTTGATATTTCGGGATGTTACATGTTGTATCTTATCCCATGAGTGCGATCTTAAAGCTAAGTAAACTCAAAAATCATAGCACTTGTGATTCCACTCGTTTGTAGACTTGTCTAGAATCCATGATACGATAAATCATTTGATTGGAAATGTAAATGTAGTCATGAAATGCGTCTGCCTAGTCAAGATTCCCCTAATAAATATTCAAGTGCATTACAAAGTTGTACATGCATGAATAATGCCCTTTCGTGAGTTATGTTTTGAAGAGAAGCAAGAATGAATCTCATAAAGTCATTAATATCAATAGGAGATGATGTGGGATTTGTTGTAAATGAGTAAAGGGGAAATGAATCAGGAGGGTAACCAACTGTTGCGTTTGTTCTCATTTGGTCCCTTTCCTTTTTTTTGTACTCAATATACCATCGAACTTGTTGTTTGTGTTCACCATAACCCTTTCACCGGCTATCACAGTTCAAAAGCCGGTCAAAAGGGCTATGGTAAACACCAACAACAAGTTCGATGGTATATTGAATACAAAAAAAAAAAAAGAAACGGAACTAAATGAGTACAAATGCAAAAGTTAATTACCCTCAAGAGTCATTTTCCCTAGTTTCTAATAGTAAAAGGTAAAAAACTATTATCATAAAAAAGATGCGAATCAAATTTGTAAATAAAAAAACTAATAAATATAGTGGTATTATTGAGGATCTATGTACGTTGGAAAAAATGAAGATGATTATAAAAATATTTTTGGTATAAAAAATTATGCAATGTGTTACAAAAAATTACACCGTTTTGGTGCATAAAATGGTATAAGGGTTGGAGATGGTTTCAGACATATATAACAAAGATTGTGATTCAACTACAGGTTGTTTATATATCAAGAGTGATGTTTTTGGGTTTGGAGTAGTGATGATAGAGTTGATTACAGGGTTACGTATATATGATTTATATTCTGCTTCCGAGCCTTCTTGGCTAACACGGTTGGAACGAGAGTCTTTGGAAACTGGTTCGGTGGGTTGGTTTGGAGAACCATTCATCGATATGAATAAACTACAACAAATCATGGATCCACGGTTGGAACAAGTTTATCCCTTAAACGGTGCACTGAAATTAGCGAAACTCATCCTAAATTGTGTTGAACCGGAACCAATTCGTCGCCCTTCAATGGAGGAAGTGGTGGCACATTTAGAAGAAATCAACTCGATAAAATAGAAATAAGTTAAAAGTCCAAGACAGGTCACTTCACGGGCCTATTAATTAGAATGTATAAATGGAAGAAGCTTATGGTTTATGTTTTGATTGTCATATCAATTTTGATTCATTTATTTTATATGTTTTTTTTTTTGTTTTTGTTAAATGTAGACGACTACACTTATTGTTAAGTTATGCAATTTTATATGTATGATGTATGGGAGTACAAGTTTGATCGTCAAACCGGTATTAAAGTTGAGGTGAATGTTTTAGATTTGCATTAAACCATCAGCGCAAGAAGATTATTCTACTATTGATGTCTATCAATTTGAACTAGTAAAAAAGGCCGGGCTTCACCCCAGGTTGGTTTTTATTTTTATTTTTATTTATTTTTTTTTTTTTTGGTGTTGTGTGCAGCAGACCAGATTGATCTTATAACACCAACATGACCAGCTATGAAGAAAGTACATTGTTATTTTTAACATTTAGTTTCATCTTACATTAAAAAGTAACTTGTTATTTCTATCATTTAGGCCTTTTTTTTTTAACTTTACTCGTTTGATTGAATACCTATGTTAAGCAGAAGTTCAAATGGTAAGTAAACATTCATAAGATTGGTACTTAGTACATTTACTAAATACATCGATGTATAGATAGATTTGTCCGTTCATGGATTGTTTTTAATAATATATAGCAAGTATGATGGAGAGACAAATGCATTTGAAAGTTCCATTATTCCAACAGATAAAGAAAGCAACATGTTGATGTTGGGGAAGGGATTGTATTGTGTCAACTATTGGTGATTTGTAAGCCCTTGATAAAGCAATATCCATATGATGAACTCTCACCTACAACAATCATCAGAAATATGTTATATCAAATTCATCAATATCAAAGAACACCAAAAGAACAATGAAACAGTACCTCTTAAGTAGAAAAAAACAATTAACTCACAAATTTCTCTTATTCTGATAAAATCTCATAAGAGGTTATCTGAAAAGAAATGTTTACCATGGAGGAGAGATTTGAAGTGGAAGTAGATTCTGTAAGCTATGTTTCCAGATTGTCAATCGCACGTACCCTTGGAAACCAAGAATAAAAGCTTCAGCTTAATCTCGACATATGAAACCTTGATAGACTTTTTAGGCGATAAAACAATTTTTAAAATATGGACAATATGTCAACCTGCAGATACCAAGAGCTTTCCTCATATCTCCAGATGAGGCTGCAACTTTCTGCTAATCAATATTCAAGTTGTGTCAGTCTTATAATTTGACATTAAAATTAAAAGGAAAATAGATAATACTATGGTGTAGAATTTACTCACTCTTGCACAGAGTTTCAATGCTTGTGGCTGGAAAACAGTGTAAGGAAGTGCCTAATGGAACAAAACATGCATCAAGAGAGTCTGGTATTGCAACCATGTTTCTTAAATGGTCTAAGATGGTGGAACATTGATCATTTAGCAATAAATGCTACTGGTTATATTCTGTAAGTGCTTCCAATCAAATCTTATTTTAAACATGTTTACTATCGCTTCTTAAATTTAAACAAATGGCAGCCCAACTTATCAAAAAACATTGTAATTCGTATATACTCATATAAAGGGTAAAAAAATGGATCTGCGATTCTTCTGTTGGCACTTGACACCCAAAGTTTTTTTTAGAAGAGATTAAAATGATAAGCAAATAATCAATAATAGATTAATGTCTAAATATTTATAACCACCAAAATTAAGGAGACGTTTTTTCAAGAGCTATTATCGATTTTAAAGAATTTCCTCTTAAAAAAGCAAATTCCCTTATTATTTTGTAGATATGTAACAATACTTTAAAACTATTTCGCACCTAAACACATATATTTTTTGTAAAATCAAAAAAATATATTTCCATCTTAACATTATAATTTATCATCTATATAAACTTAGATTTGAATAAATTCAGAAGCATGAAATTAGAAAATGATAACTTAATAATTTTGCAAATATTTATAGTTTATCTTCAAATATGTATTACAAAACAAACAAAATAAAAGCAATTCATCTGTTAGTTATTAAAATATGTATCACCTGAAGATATATGCATCCTATCCAAGCCCAAAGTAATCCTCATCCACTTTTTAATCTAGAAAAAGTTTGAAGTAACCTAGAAATTACACATACCAGTTTTCTGCATATATGATCATAATCCACAGCAAAAAATGAAAAGCTTAAGGTGCTGTTTGTTTTTCCGAAGCGAAAACTCCTGAAGTCTGCGGACCACATCTGCAACCCTTTGCGGAAGAAGAGGCGGACTAAACGGCTGCAACCTATAATAAGAAGTTTGGTTGTTTTTTAACGTTTGCAGACTGCTGCAATAAACTGAAATTTTAATACTTCTTTTAGCTAAATAAAAAAACACTTTTCTACAATTATAAATACGTTAAATATCCTTTTTTGAAAAAAAAAATACGTTAAATATCATAAAAACATTTTATTTACAAAAACCGGATTAAATCTTAACTTTATTTTGCTAGTGAAATTGTCGTGTGAGAAGTGGACATCTTCCACTACACGAACAGTGGCTTCTTCCTTGAGGGGAAATTCGTCCAAAGCATGGCCATTTTGAAGTAAAAAAACCAATATTCATTCCACAATTAACTCCAACACATAAGTATTGTCAAGATCTCATAACATTTTCAATAAGGGGCGATATCAGCAAGGATAAAATCGTCCAACCAAGGTCAATTAGAATTGTAGATTCCATTCCACTTCATAGTCTCCCATTAGCGTTACTTTAAATTGACCTTGTTCGTAATTTTCCCATTGATTTGCTACCAAAACCATTTCAATCCCTAAGTAATCCATTCCATGCTATAGAACCTGCGCTTATGCTTAAGCCAAGAACTCGCCCTAAAGTAATCCAATGGTCATGTTTCTTTGACCAACAATCATCACAAATATGACCAAATTAGGAAACAATAATAACAAAAAGAACACAAGAATGACATTTTTCAGCAAATAAACCATTTCAGCAAATTAGGACACAATAAAACTAACAATCAGCACACAACAATCAGATTTTAGAAAAGATTTCAGCAAAGATTAACCATTTCAACAAATATTTTCAGCACACGTGAATCAGAAAATGTGTAGAATTCAACAAAAATGCTTACTCTGACTCATGAAACAAGACGTACATCAAGTTTGAGGAAGGAATCTAGAAACAAAACGATTTCAACAAATCAACATCAAGTTAACAAGACTTTTCCATCAGATTGAAAGGCCTCACAAAATCAAATTTGTTGCTTTGATAAAAAAATCCTACCATAACAACATCAATTGCAAGAAAATCAATAACAAAAATCAGAGTTTTCCTTAACATTCATCTAATCAGATTATCAATTTCAGGAAGTCTTGAGCAAATCAGAAAAACGTTTTCAGCAAAATAAAAATCGATTTCAAGACTGCACAAACATATGAGTCGAAATTTATTTGTTCCTTTTTCCCTAACGGGAAAAGTGATATCTTTGGGCCGCTCGATGATTTGATGCTAACATCCGAAGTGCGTGGCCGAGCCCAAATTAAGTTGATGTGTTCAATTAGTAGTTTGAATTCAATCTTCATAAATTAGGAAATCGAGAAACAGAGTTTTGGACAATGAGATTGATTTCAATCCATGTCTCATATCCATATGATATCTAAAAGAACGGAAGAATATTTGATCACTTATCTAAAGGACAAACATTTGATTAGATCAGAATTCGGCAGTTGCTTTGGAAAGCACCGTTTGCTATTTAATTTGGAAGTTATACTTGTAATTTAGTTTTAAACTTATCCAATTGGGAGACTATTGTTGTAACACCCGAAATCAGAAAGGTCAAGAAAGGAAAGGAAAAACCCTAAGTTAAAGAGGGTTGACTCGTCGAGTCCAGGGAGGAACTCGGTGAGTCGGAGCGGGATCCGGGTCTAAAGTAAGTGACCGACTCGGCGAGTCAGCAAGTGGACTCGGCGAGTCTAGTCTGGGTTGGGAAACCCTAATTTCGGGACTTGGTATCCTATTTAAGCATCTTATTCTCTTCCCTAGGGCTCATTTGCGGCCCTATAGTCCAGAACCAGAAACCCTAGCCACCAAAATCATTTTTGGAGCAAGATGTACCCTTGGTGAAGTAATTTGGAGCTTTGAAAGAGAAGAGATTCATAGTGGTGCAAGAGGAGGCCTTGGATCCAGAGTTGGTGGAACTTTTTAGAGCATTTGGAGGTAATGAATCGTTATCCTTGGCTTTCTCCTTTCTAGATCCATCTTTCATGGAGTTTTAGGGTTTCTTTGAGAGTATGTGATGAGAAATTAGTGCATAAGCTAGATCTGGAATTAAAACTCTAGATCTGAGCTCTTTTTGGATCGAAAATGTAGAAAGTCATGTTAGTTGCTATGCAAAAGCCTTTCCCCATGAGTGGAGTTCCTCTCTAGCTTGGTTTTTAGTATTGTGAGGCAAGAAGCATGTAAAGTTAGCAACTTTACGTTGCTAATGGACTCTAGGAACCCAGATCTATTGTTTGGAGCAAAGGAGAAGCTCTGTGACTCGAAATCATGGAAATGCACGTATGGACTCGGCGAGTCTGGGAGATGACTCGGCGAGTCATGCTAGATATCAGATTTAAATCGCGTAGCAACTCGGCGAGTCACATGGGTGGACTCGACGAGTTGGATGAAGATAGGCAGGAACTCGACGAGTTGGAAGAACAACTCGGCGAGTCTGTTGAAGATTGCCTTGAACTCGGCGAGCCTGTTCTTGGACTCGGCGAGTCAAGTCGCGAAACCCCAAACCCTTCAAGTTAAGACTCGGATCAGTGAGTTGAGTAGGGACTCAGCAAGTTGGACATGTTAGGACTCGGGAATAGTTGGACTCGGCGAGTCATGGACTGACTCGGCGACTCGAGTCGCGAATAGAAAGACCCTGAGCATATGAACTCGGCGAGTCATTAGGTGGACTCGGCGAGTAGGGTTGACCTGGAAGGTTGAATTTGACCAGGATTTTGACTTTGACCAGAGTTGACTTAGTTGACTTTTAGAGGACTGTCAGACTAAGTGTCATATTGATATTGGTAGCTCGGAGAGCTAGAGGAGCAGCGGCTCAAGGGATTGTCGAGTAGCATCCAGAGGGTTATCGGCAGAGCTCAGCAGTTCAGGTGAGTTTCCTTCCAGTAGGAACGGGTCTAAGGCCACAATGTCGGCCCGTTTAGCTAGCAGTAGTTTCCGGATTTTGATCCGATGCAGTAGTTAGTATGTTTGATGTCTTCGTGGCTCAGACAGGATTTATGTGTTATGTGTTCCGGGCTACAGCCCGATGCAGTATGCAGTATATGTGTGTTCATGCTAGTTGATATGTTTATGTTATGTGATGTCCAGTCAGTTTCCGGACTTCGGTCCGATGCAGGGGGCAAGGCCCCAGTTAGTCCGGACTTCGGTCCAATGCAGGGGACAAGGTCCCAGTCAGTTTCCGGACTTCGGTCCGATGCAGGGGGCAAGGCCCCAGTTAGTCCGGACTTCGGTCCGATGCAGGGGACAAGGTCCCAGTCAGTTTCCGGACTTCGGTCCGATGCAGGGGGCAAGGCCCCAGTTAGTCCGGACTTCGGTCCGATGCAGGGGACAAGGTCCCAGTCAGTTTTCGTACTTCGGTCCGATGCAGGGGGCAAGGCCCCAGTTAGTCCGGACTTCGGTCCGATGCAGGGGACAAGGTCCCAGTCAGTTTCCGGACTTCGGTCCGATGCAGGGGGCAAGGCCCCAGTTAGTCCGGACCTCGGTCCGATGCAGTGGGCAAGGCCCAGTATGTGCTTTATATGTTATTGCATGGTATGTGGTAGATTGGGGGAGCTTACTAAGCTTCGTGCTTACGGTTTTCAGTTTTGGTTTCAGGTACTCAGTTTCAAAAGAGGAGCTCGGAGAGATTACAATGCACACACGATAGTCAGTTAGCCTGGAAAATGTTTTACTCTGATAATGAGATTATGTTTTGAATCTAATACTCGAAAGTTATGTTATGACTTATGATACGTTTTTATAAATATGGTTTCAGTAATGTTTTAAAAAGAATTTTTTAGTCTTGAATTTTGGGACGTTACAAGTTGGTATCAGAGCCTTGGTTTGAGGGATTCGGACATACCATCGGGCGTGTCTGAACTCAAACTAAGGGATTGGTATAAAGGCTTTTAAAAGAAAAAGACAGTTTTGAAAAAGGAGTTTGAGAAAAGAAAAGAGTTTTAGAAAAAGCAAAAAAGAATATTTAGAAAGTAAATAACTTGAAAAGAGAAAAAGGGTGTGGTGCATGCAATCAGCCGAGCTCAAGTAAGTACTCCCAAATTACCCATACAAGTTTATTAGTTTCAGTTTCAGTTTTAGTTCTAGTTTCAGTAGAACAGCATGCTAGTATAGGACTAAGGATCTAGGAGGATGCTTTATGTGCCTGCTATATGTGTTTCAACTTTATGAGAATTGCATGCTAGTATTGAGTAGACAGCAGTAGGATAGCCTGTTTAGGTTATGCCTGATAGTATGAGCTTAGCATTGTATGCTAGTACAGTTTCTTGTTATAAGAATAGTTTTTCCTGAGTATGTTCCCTTTATCCGAATGTTGCTTGCTTTGTGCTTTGTGGGACTCTGAGTGATGGGAGTTAGCCATTAGGTGAATACGTCACATCACATGTGATCAGGGTTGAATAATCTCAGCGTGTTGGATTTGGCCCTATTGCGCAACTCTTGTTTGAGTCCAACCGTTGTAGGGACGAGTCTTTTACTCGAAGGATTATCTGAGCCTCATCACATGTGATGGTATTCAGGTGATGGCTAATTAGCATTACAAGGAGGCCTTCGGCAGTTGAGGACTGGTTTGAGTGGAGTCAGAAGTTCCCTAGGGCAAGCCTGGGATGAGAGTAGCAGAGATCAGTACTAGAGAAAAGGGGACTTGGTGGAGTTGAGGTAAGTCTTGAGGAAAGTACGGATAGATGTGGAAGGTAGTATGGGCCCATACTACTGAAAGCAGAGGATCCGTACTCGATTCAAGAGGGGCCAAGGAAAAACTAGGGAACTAGTAGAGTGTGTGAGAGATCCCTCAGCAGTAGTGTATAAATTGATCAGGAATTGTTATATTTTCAACATGGTGACGTTGCGCGAGATATCAGTTGGCAGTTCAGGTGCCGGGGAGGGATCTGGCTCAGGCTCTAGAGCCGGGCAGCTTGAGGATCAGATGAGGAATCTCATTTCCGCAGAGATCATGCGGAACATCATTGATCAGACTCCAGTGATTTTCGGTTCGGTTAGAGAGGCCATTGTGGAGCTCATGGACAATCATCTTGAGGCCTTTAAGGCCGGGATAGTTTCAGGACAGATTGGGGCTCGTCTAGACCCCGATTCTTATGGAGTTCAGGGATCCTTCGGGAAAGGAGATCCCATTTCTAGTTTTTGCCATCAGGGGACAGGAGTGAGTGGGGCACCCTGTCTCCAAGAGAGACCTTTGCATCGTTGGATAGTTGAGGAGGTTACGCAAGCCATTCGTGAGGATCTGCCCGACATGGTTGTGAGGATCACTGATAGGTTGATTGCGAAACTCCAGGATCAGACAGCTATTGTTCAGTCGACGGGCGGTGTCGACAAGGTAACGTAGGAGCGAGAGACGGGCAGGGAATCAGAAAGGAAGAGGAAAACGGATGAAACTCAAGGAGCTGTAGGTTCGGGCAAGAGGCCCAAGGGGTCGGATTTGAGGACGAGGAACTATCAGAGCCACAGTCGATGCGGGAAGTGTGGTAGGACACACATGGGTACATGCAGGCGTAGAAGTGGGGGCGATGCTGGATGTTTCAAGTGCGGCCAGATTGGCCATTTTAGCAGAGATTATACTGCTACCATCGCCCAGGGACTTGATCCGATATGTTTCCATTGCAGTCGGAGGGGCCACAAGAAGGCCCACTGTCCGAGTTTGTATACAGCAGGGCAGGTGCCAGCTCCTGCCCTTGGGACTTCAAGTGCCGCCAGTGGTTGCCGAGGCCGGGAAAGGGCGCCCACAGCTCGGAGCCGAGTTTTCCGGTTGATTTCAGCAAGGATTCGAGCAGCGCTGAGTGATGGAGGTATGTATCTTTTACCTCCCTGTCAATTATTATTCATGTTATTATTTGTTAGGTTATTGCATTAATATCAATAAGTATATGTGTTGGGGGTATTATATTACCTACTTGTGACGGAGTTTTATGCCATCTGCATACCATGGGATTAGAATGGTGAATTGGAGTTCGTTCCCTCTAGATCAGGTTACTTCAGATGTGGTGACTGTAACATGTATGTGTAAGATTCAGTAGTGCCTTACTACTTGCGGAAGGCGTTAGTCGGGTAATGATCAGTTATATTCTCAGTAGTGATAATCCAGAGTTTTTAGTGGAGTAGCTAGCGGTCAGTAAGGAAGTGGGTTGGGGATGTGCACCCCAAACGCAGGTTCTCGGGATGTAGTCCCTAAAGCAAATACAGTTAAGGATCGAAGGGTGCTCAGTCAGATAGCAAGAAGGGTGCGGATCTGGTAAGAGTTAGTTGGAGCGCTGGCAAGGGTAAACGTTGGCGGACAGCATATCGCCCTTTTAATGGAAGGAAGGTTGGGAATCCTTTCGACCAGTGAGTAGTAAGGAGTTAGCCGAATCCAAGTGGGGGAGAATCCTCCGAGTATACAAGGATAAGAGTCACGTAGACCCAGAATGAGTGCGCGGCCTCTGAGAAGAAAAGATAGTAGCACAGTGATTGATGGATTGAGGAGTTCAGAATTGGGAGTTTGAGGACCTTCCCAGCAGTTAGTTCATGTAATCGAGATGGTTAGAAGCTGGTTGGGAATCCAAGATTGGAGGACCACCTGTAGGGCTCAAGTGAGTCGGAATGAGGATCCTAAGAACAGATAGCAAGAGATGCTTTCAGATTAGTAGCCAGTGACAGAGTCAGCATGCAAAGTTGTGTAGAATCAGGAGTTGGGAGTTTGGAAACTTCCCAACAATAACTTCTTGTATCCGGATTAGTAGACGGTTTGTTTGGGAACCAAGCCGAAGAATTCCTCGACGAAGCGCTAAGTATATCAAGGATATAAGATGTCGAGGTTGATGCAATATTCAAAGACTGAGGGATGGTTTTGAGAAATCAGGATGAGGAATCACTAGCAGGACTAGGGATAGTTAGGATGTCCTCAGATAGTAGTAGTAGTGTTGTAAGTCTGCGGGGGTAACCGTAGCATTCACTAGCAGTCAGATAGTAGTAGAGTGTTGTAAGTCTGCGGGGGTAGTCGTAGCATTCACCAGCAGTCAGATAGTAGTAGAGTGTTGTAAGTCTGCGGGGGTAGTCGTAGCATTCACTAGCAGTCAGATAGTAGTAGTAGTGTTGTAAGTCTACGGGGGTAGCCGTAGCATTCACTAGCAGTCAGATAGTAGTAGTGGTGTTGTAAGTCTACGGGGGTAGCCGTAGCATTCACTAGCAGTCAGATAGTAGTAGAGTGTTGTAAGTCTGCGGGGGTAGCCGTAGCATTCATCAGCAATCAGATAGTAGTAGAGTGTTGTAAGTCTACGGGGGTAGCCGTAGCATTCACTAGCAGTCAGATAGTAGTAGTGGTGTTGTAAGTCTACGGGGGTAGCCGTAGCATTCACTAGCAGTCAGATAGTAGTAGTAGTGTTGTAAGCCTACGGGGGTAGCCGTAGCATTCACTAGCAGTCAGATAGTAGTGGAGTGTTGTAAGTCTACGGGGGTAGCCGTAGCATTCGTTAGCAGCCAGATAGTATTAGAGAGTTGTAAGTCTGCGGGTGTAGCCGTGGCCTTCATCAGATTGGTAGGCAGCATGAGCGCGTTGTTGGACGCGGGAAAGCAGTAGTTCCCACCCGTTCGGGTGCAGCAGTGAGGATATGGGAATCCACGGGTTAGATTTCGGACTTCCCAAATGGTTCAGTTATGGCTAAGTTAGCAATTTGGCTATAGATCGTCACATTAGTTATGAGATCAGAGTAGCAGTGGACCGTTGGGGTTCGGGTATGTTAAGGGCTACCGTCAGTCTGGGAGCCATCGTGTTGTTAGTCGTGGAATTGACGATGTCAGGATGTGACGTATGGACCTGATCGGTTGGATCGGAAGGTTGTTAGAGCCACAGTGATAGGAAAACTAGTGGAAACTAGTTCCAGAGAAAGATTTCATTCAGAAGTCATGGGAGCGACTAAGCGAAGAATCCTTTGACTCCACAGTTGAGTTGGAACTCAGTGTTGCAAATAACCGACGAATGATTGGTAACCAGGAAGGTCTTGAGATAATTGGGAAGCAGTGTTTCATGCAGTTCAGCGTTTCAGGCGTATTCAGAGTTTCGGGCATGTTCAGTGTTTCATACAGTTCAGAGTTTCAGGCATGTTCAGTGTTTCATGCAGTTCAGTGATTCGGGCAGCTCAGTGTTTCAGGCGTATTCAGAGTTTCAGGAATGTTCAGTGTTTCATGTAGTTCAGAGTTTTAGGCATGTTCAGAGTTTCATGCAGTTCAGTGTTTCGGACAGCTCAGTGTTTCAGGCAGTTTAAAGTTGCAGGCAGTTCAGTGTTTGGATAGTTTCAGAGTTTTGGACAGTATTAGTATTTGTGTTGAAATTCAAGTAAGGGCGATATAGTTGGTTGATTTGGAAATGGAAAGTCCCTCTCAGCAGGATCAGTTGAGCCTTCTGCCAAGTATAAGTGATCTGTAAGGATAGCTAGGCAGGTAGTTTTTCTTTCAGGATGGAAGGCTCGAGTTAGCAGGAGTTGAGTAATCAGACGGGAGATAAGCAAGCTGGTTCCAGCAGCATCGTTTCAGTATGAGTGGCAGAATGGATAGAACAGTTATAGATAGTCGAAGTATCTTCAGGAGTCGCTGGGAGCGACTAGGAGATTGCGATGGAGTGTAGTGATCGGTGGGAGTCCAGTAGCTCAGATATCGGCAGATTAGTTGGATCAGGGCGGCCTCAGTGCATCCGGTAGGCGGATGAGGGGTAACAGAATTTTCAGTCAGAGGAAGTAACATTGAGGAAATTAGGGAAAAGAGAAGAATTCAGTATGTACCAACAGTAGTGACCAACACTGTGAGTGGCTAGAGTGATGGACAAAAAGGGTGTTAGTTTTCCCAGACAGAGAGTTGGACGCAGTTCGCAGGACAGTTGGCCATAGCAAACTTCGAGGACGAAGTTTAGTTTAAGTGGGGGAGAGTTGCAACACCCGAAATCAGAAAGGTCAAGAAAGGAAAGGAAAAACCCTAAGTTAAAGAGGGTTGACGCGTCGAGTCCAGGGAGGAACTCGGCGAGTTAGAGCGGGATCCAGGTGTAAAGTAAGTGACCGACTCGGCGAGTCGGCAAGTGGACTCGGCGAGTCTGGTCTGGGTTGGGAAACCCTAATTTCGGGACTTGGTACCCTATTTAAGCATCTTATTCTCTTCCCTAGGGCTCATTTGCGGCCCTATAGTCCAGAACCAGAAACCCTAGCCACCAAAATCATTTTTGGAGCAAGATGTACCCTTGGTGAAGTAATTTGGAGCTTTGAAAGAGAAGAGATTCATAGTGGTGCAAGAGGAGGCCTTGGATCCAGAGTTGGTGGAACTTTTTAGAGCATTTGGAGGTAATGAATCGTTATCCTTGGCTTTCTCCTTTCTAGATCCATCTTTCATGGAGTTTTAGGGTTTCTTTGAGAGTATGTGATGAGAAATTAGTGCATAAGCTAGATCTGGAATTAAAACTCTAGATCTGAGCTCTTTTTGGATCGAAAATGTAGAAAGTCATGTTAGTTGCTATGCAAAAGCCTTTCCCCATGAGTGGAGTTCCTCTCTAGCTTGGTTTTTGGTATTGTGAGGCAAGAAGCACGTAAAGTTAGCAACTTTACGTTGCTAATGGACTCTAGGAACCCAGATCTACTGTTTGGAGCAAAGGAGAAGCTCTGTGACTCGAAATCATGGAAATGCACGTATGGACTCGGCGAGTCTGGGAGATGACTTGGCGAGTCATGCTAGATATCAGATTTAAATCGCGTAGCAACTCGGTGAGTCACATGGGTGGACTCGGCGAGTTGGATGAGGATAGGCAGGAACTCGACGAGTTGGAAGAACAACTCGGCGAGTCTGTTGATGATTGCCTTGAACTCGACGAGCCTGTTCTTGGACTCGGCGAGTCAAGTCGCGAAACCCCAAACCCTTCAAGTTAAGACTCGGATCAGTGAGTTGAGTGGGGACTCAGCGAGTTGGACATGTTAGGACTCGGGAATAGTTGGACTCGGCGAATCATGGACTGACTCGGCGAGTCGAGTCGCGAATAGAAAGACCCTGAGCATATGAACTCGGCGAGTCATTAGGTGGACTCGGTGAGTAGGGTTGACCTGGAAGGTTGACTTTGACCAGGATTTTGACTTTGACCAGAGTTGACTTAGTTGACTTTTAGACGACTATCAGACTAAGTGTCATATTGATATTGGTAGATCGGAGAGCTGGAGGAGCAGCGGCTCAGGGGATTGTCAAGTAGCTGCCAGAGGGTTATTGGCAGAGCTCAGCAGTTCACGTGAGTTTCCTTCCATTAGGAACGGGTCTAAGGCCACAATGCTGGCCCGTTTAGCTAGCAGTAGTTTCCGGATTTTGATCCGATGCAGTAGTTAGTATGTTTGATGCCTTCGTGGCTCAGACAGGATTTATGTGCTATGTGTTCCGGGCTACGGCCCGATGTAGTATGCAGTATACGTGTGTTCATGCTAGTTGATATGTTTATGTTATGTGATGTCCAGTCAGTTTCCGGACTTCGGTCCGATGCAGGGGGCAAGGCCCCAGTTAGTCCGGACTTCGGTCCGATGCAGGGGACAAGGTCCCAGTCAGTTTCCAGACTTCAGTCCGATGCAGGGGGCAAGGCCCCAGTTAGTCCGGACTTCGGTCCGATGCAGGGGACAAGGTCCCAGTCAGTTTCCGGACTTCGGTCCGATGCAGGGGACAAGGTCCCAGTCAGTTTCCGGACTTCGGTCCGATGTAGGGGGCAAGGCCCCAGTTAGTCCGGACTTCGGTCCGATGCAGGGGACAAGATCCCAGTCAGTTTTCGTACTTCGGTCCGATACAGGGGGCAAGGCCCCAGTTAGTCTGGACTTCGGTCCGATGCAGGGGACAAGGTCCCAGTCAGTTTCCGGACTTTGGTCCGATGCAGGGGGCAAGGCCCCTGTTAGTCTGGACCTCGGTCCGATGCAGTGGGCAAGGTCCCAGTCAGTTTCCGGACTTTGGTCCGATGCAGGGGGCAAGGCCCCTGTTAGTCTGGACCTCGGTCCGATGCAGTGGGCAAGGCCCAGTATGTGCTTTATATGTTATTGCATGGTATGTGGTAGATTGGGGGAGCTCACTAAGCTTCGTGCTTACGGTTTTCATTTTTGGTTTCAGGTACTCAGTTTCAAAAGAGGAGCTCGAAAAGATTGCAGTGCACACACCATAGTCAGTTAGCCTGGGAAATGTTTTACTCTGATAATGAGATTATGTTTTGAATCTAATACTCGAAAGTTATGTTATGACTTATGATACGTTTTTATAAATATGGTTTTAGTAATGTTTTAAAAAGAACTTTTTAGTCTTGAATTTTGGGACGTTACAATTGTATTAGGTGTCTAAGTCAATAACTAAATTAGTATAATCTTGATTTATTAGCAAAGTCCTTTTGGGTTGCCCTCAAGCCTAGTAATTGACTGAATTGCTTTTTGGAGAGAGAGACTGATTTACTAATTTATTATATGATTAATAAATTAAATAGAAATCAAAATAAATAATTTATTAATATATTATGAGAATAATATATTAATTAGAAATAGTATTGTTTAATTAAAATTACTTAGAAATTAATTGCAATTAATTTTGGAATTAATTGGAATTTATTGGAATTAATTAAAAATGGAAGGACTAAAGGTGACAATGTTCAAAAGTTGAACATTGAGCAATTCTAGAACCTCCCTAGGTGGGGGACGAGTTCTAGAATGGATTAACGGATTTCCTTGGGCATTAAGGAAGCCTAAGAGTCCTTAGGGAGCAAGGTGTTATGCACCCACTCTGGTCACCTTATTTTAGAGAAGGGGTAGTTTAGGGTAATCATCAAATAAAGAGCATCTTGTTGGTGCAGGGGCATTATGGGTATTTTATATTATTTAGTTGTTATGAGTAATAGTATAAGAGTGTAGTGGGATAGGAAGTGAGACATCCATCTTTTCTGTTAAATCTGGAATGATTTCCTCTTGGGAGAGTAGCTATCTCGAATCAGCTAACCTATCCTTCGTTCTTGTAATCTTTTGGGTATTATACAGTGTTTCCAATCAATATTAGAATCATTTGGGTATTTTTTATGTTATTGAATCTATTATTACAAATCAGTTCATAACAAATGGTATCAGAGCATTCATGGATTAAGGCTGGAGATAAAGGAAGGAAGGAGGCTGGAGGAGCTCAACTCAAGAGGGTTGAGTTGCTAGAGACAGAATTAGGGCATGTGTACGATCGAATGGAGATCCAGGGCATCTGATCCAACATACTGCTGAATTCATAGCCTCTCTTTAGCTGAAGATGGAGCAGAAGTTCGAAGAGGTTTTAATGGCAATAGCCAAGAGCCACCCAGAAGAACCAAATGGAAAGAAATCAGTGGAAGAAGAGCACAGCAGCGACCCTGTTTTTTTGCGGGTGGAGACAACGAAAGGGACAAACCCTGCGGGATTCAGTGGAGGTTCAAGAAATGGAACAAGAGGTGGTTCCTATACAATAGAGGAACCAACTGGAGAATCAATAAGCTGGAGATACCACTATTTAATGGAAATAATTCGAATGGTTGGGTTCTTGAGGCAGAGAGAAGATTTGTAGATTACCAATTATCAGAAGAAGAAAAACTGGAGGTTGCAGTAGTGGCACTTAAGGGCTACGCTTCTCTCTGGTATGACGAAGAACACTATCGTCGACCCATTAGAGATTGGGAAGAACTAAAATTCCTAATCATCCAGCGATTTGGATCCTTAACGTTCGTAGCAGAGTCATGGTGGTCGGACTACCATGGTGTAAGGCTGTCGGAGCACCAATGGAGTCTCAGGGAGATAACAGATCTGTTAGATGATGGATGGGAGAATAGAGGAGAATAAGCGTTCTTAGGGTTTTGCAAAAATGGGCCTAAAATGGACAATTGGGCTGAAACTAACACCTTGGGCTCATATAAGCCGAATCAGGAAAAGAACTTGTTAAAAGGTAACAGTTTAAAATCCAGCCCAATCTTTATTAAATCAGTTAATCATGAAGAGAACTTAAACCCACCACGTGAGATTGAATCAAAGATTACCAAATCAATCCCACAATCTGCAACCTTGGCACCTTTTCTCACATACGGAACACCCTTATCGATGCTCAATTCAAACTTGGAGCTTCCGTTGAATCAAACACAAAACACAGGCCAATTAGGATCATTCCGATCGGAAATCAATTTCATTGTTTCTCCCAAGATCAATCATGTGCCGTAAATATCCAACCTGTTGGTTATATTACTTCTAAAGAAAAATCTAAAGGCCTAGGAAAGAAAGATGATATCACATCTGATAAGAAACAGGTTGTTGATGGTTATCCCAACAAGAACCTTTGATATGGGAAACAATCGGTGGGACATAGAATAAAGATTTGGCGGCCACCTGATAAAATGCATTGTGAAGGTGCTATTTCATCTTATAATCCTATAGACAAGCAGCACAAGGTATTATATGTTGATGGTGATGATGAAGTGCTAAATTTATGTTTTGAAAAATGGAGTATACTTGATAAGTCATCACCCCAGGAAGAAAAGGTTTCAGAATTACCAAGCCCCATTACCACATCTAGCAAGCATCTTAAGCAAAAGGTTAAAAGAAAGCTAGAATCCTCACTAAAGCAAGAAGACAACTCAAATTCACCAAAAAAAATTCTCATCAAAAACAAAACCCACAAAAGAAGATAACATAAAAGACACGAGCGGGACTTCAGAACAACTCAAGCAATCTGAAGGCGTAACGGTAAACTTTGATTTAGACAAGCTAGAGGTTATTGGTGGAGATGATTCAGATACCAATACTTCCCTTCTTTTTTAATACTTTAGGAGTAAAAGGTTGAAGAACCGAGTCAATTGGGTACTACTCAAAGATGGGATTGGGTACCTAAACAAGTCCCTTGTCTCAAATCGGGGCGGCATTTTGATGGGAGTCCAAAGGGATGGATATTGTTTGCTGATTTTATGGAAAATATTGTTTTTGGTATGAAAATCTTGACTCCAGCATGTCCCTATTATGTTATCCACATTTGTGCCATTGCTGCAGGAGGGCGATCTGCAGCTGCACTTATGCAGACTACCGGGCGCTGTTTATGTGTTTGCTTGGCTTCACAGAGGAGGAAGTGTGTAGTGCAAGATGGTTCTCAAGGAACCAAACCTTGTAGGATTGCGTACATGTTCTTTAAGTCCGGTGAGAGAACAAAAGTTGTAAGGAAGATGATTCTGACTGTCATGCCCGAGCAAGGTATAGCAGCCCAAGACCTATTACTGCCTTATCAAAGGTCCGACTTTGAGGGCACTTCCCGAGCAATGGAGGGACAACCAGTGACAATCTGTTCTTCATACCCTCCATTCCAAGAATTCCTATCCAAAAGTGGTGAAGTAACAAGTTTGAAATATGAAAATAATGACATTTATTACATTACTTTGGAAGGAAAGAAGGTTGTGGAAAACACTAGGTTCCTCGAGAAGGTGAAGAAGGAAGGTGTGACATCCCCTAATTTCTCGGCCAGAAAAAACCGATTTAATTTACGCTTTTTAAAATAAAATCAGAGAAATCTTTTTAAAAGATGTTGCGGAAATTGGTCCCCAAACAAAATATGATAAAAGTTTATCAAAACCCTTCATTAAGAAGGTATATGTTTTCCATATATATATCAAAACCTCGGGATGTCATTTTCCGATACAGATCAAAAGCATAAACAAGACATTATAAGCCTTTCAACAGTTATTTACAACTACTGGCCTATAATCCAAAAAATCTCTCGTTGTCCTCCGACTATGCTCGAGGTCCACTACCTGTAACATAAAAAGCTGAGTGGGTCAGGCTTGGGAGCCTGGTGAGCATATAGGGTTTTCAACCCACAATAATAATAAACTTACTAAGTTCATCAATCAACAATAACCCTGATTACCCGTTCCCGTTATCCTCACTTTATGTCCCTAAACACTTGTCACAAGGGACGTAGCCTAAAGAATATCATCGGGATGGACACTACTGCTAAGGGGTTTCCTCAGCCATACATGTCCTAAAGGCAACCATGAGGGGGATGGAGTACAGCGAATGAACACTCTTAGTTCATTAACACCTACAGGTTGCGGACCTGCTAATGTTTCCCACTGGACTGTCTAGAAAGTCCGTGGTCGTCATCCAAACTCCGCTAGATGACTGGATATCAAAACACATCGAGGCCTCTCATCAATTTTATTTTATCACACATCACAATCTACCCATGTTCTACCCAACATATTTGTAGATAAAAATACTTATACAGTTTAAAACTTGTATAAAACATCAACACAACAATCACCTCAAATAAATAATTAATATATTTACACATAGCACGTATTATAAGGTAAATACTTCATATCTATGTGTAAAATGAAAGTGATTATACACTCACATGATTTGATGATAATCGGGCAGCAATTCGTTTCCTAAAACGATCGTTTCTAATAAAACCGGGAGTTTTATTGAGAAACCGGGCTTTGTAAAAGTTGGGCTTCGAAACCGAAAAGATAAATTTTCCGGGCTTCTCGGGCACTTCGTGGGGTATTCCGGGCTTTACAATCGATACCGGGGCTTTGCGGGATGTTAAAACTTGTATAAAACATCAACACAACAATCACCTCAAATAAATAATTAATATATTTACACATAGCACGTATTATAAGGTAAATACTTCATATCTATGTGTAAAATGAAAGTGACTATACACTCACATGATTTGATGATAATCGGGCAGCAATTCGTTTCCTAAAACGATCGTTTCTAATAAAACCGGGAGTTTTATTGAGAAACCGGGCTTTGTAAAAGTTGGGCTTCGAAACCAAAAAGATAAATTTTACGGGCTTCTCGGGCA
This sequence comes from Lactuca sativa, assembly GCF_002870075.4. Lineage (NCBI taxonomy): Eukaryota > Viridiplantae > Streptophyta > Magnoliopsida > Asterales > Asteraceae > Lactuca > Lactuca sativa. The sequence goes on along the minus strand of NC_056630.2, from coordinate 35,672,259 downwards.
CTTCGTGGGGTATTCCGGGCTTTACAATCGATACCGGGGCTTTGCGGGATGTTAATATGAAGAAAATATGGGTTTAGGGGCTAAATATGGCAAAATTCAAAAAATACCCGGGAGGTCTCGCACCCTCCTATTTATAGGGGGAAGCTTCTGATCGGACGGTCAGGAGTCTTCTGATCCGACGGCTGAGAAGGCTCGCAGAGGGGTGTCTCGCACGAGGGCTGCGCGTGCGAAGGGCTCTCTGGCGGCTTGTGATTGGACCGAGGTCTAGGGTCCGAAGTAGGGGGTTCGTGGCGCCTGCGAGGGTTCGGACTCATGAGTCACTACACACGCGTCGGATGCGCGGCTCGCCACCGAGGCTTCTACGTGTAGTCAGCGGATTGGACCGCAACTCGGACTCGGAAGGACATGACACGCCTCGCCAGGTGGCTTCGTGACTCAGCAGCCTGGTGAATCAGCAGCTTCGGTGACTCAGCAGGACACGTGTCACATGCGAGGCGAGGGTGACGTGGCAAAGTGTGACTATGCGAAATTTCTCGGTTTTCGCGCCAAAACTTCTAAAATCCATAACTTTCGCATACGAGCTCCGTTTTTGACGTTCTTTATATGCACGCATAGCTAAAATTACGATCTACAACTTCCGTTCGGACTTCGTCGGCTAATTTTGACTTTAAATTTTATATCATTATTTTTAACAGACCGGGACAGGAAATCCGTTAAAAATTCATAACTTCTTCATACGACGTCCGTTTTCGTCAGACTTTTTACCGTTGTGCTCCTAATGACGAGACCTTCAATTCTCATTTAGGTTGTATCGGCTAAAAATCGCTCGATCTAAAATTCGAGTTTTTAGTTGTCTACTGCTACGCTGAAACTTCGAAAAATCATAACTTCCTCATACGAAGTCAGATTTGGGCGTTCTTTTTATCGAACTTCTCGGTTTAACGAATATTACAACTTTCCTTTAGATTACTAAGGCTAAAAAGTAGTTTATCAAAAACTCACTTTTTACGACATTCAGTACCGTGCCGGTTTTGTCGCGAAACTTCGACAGGTCATAACTTCTTCGTTATAACTCGGATTTTGGTATTCTTTATATCCTCGAAATCCTTGTTTCGACCACTACAATTTTATGTAAAGATATCGGGATTATCTCACACTTTAATTTTGACGCTTATTTTTATTCTTAATTAATTAAGCCCTAATAATTAAGCATAAAACACATAATTCACATAATATTCACATAACTCCTTTTCATTTCTTCAAAATGAGTTACAAAGGTTAACCTAGACTATCAACTCAATATAAATGCCTAGGCTAGAAACACGAGTGTTACAATTATCTCCCCCTTAGGATGATTCCGTCCCCGGAATCATATATCACCAAACAAATGCGGGTAGCGACTCATCATGTCACTCTCCGTTTCCCAAGTGAGATTTGGTCCATTCGTATGTTTCCAGCGCACAAGCACTAAATCGACCATCTTGCGTCGTAACTTCATAGTCTTACGGTCAACGATTGCCTCAGGTTCTTCGATCAACCTCTTGTTTTCAACCAACCTTAACTCAGAAATCGGAATTATGTCGGGCACATCTCCTGTGAACTTTCTCAAATAACACACATGAAAGGTGTTATGAATACCCTCTAGTTCTTCCGGTAACTCTAGCTTGTAAGCTTGATTCCCGATTCTCTGAAGAACTTTAAATGGTCCAATAAACCTTGGACTCAACTTCCCTCTCTTACCAAATCTTATAAGTCCCTTCCACGGCGAGACTTTAAGTAAAACCGAATCTCCAACATCGAAGGATATCGGTTGTCTTTTCTTGTCAGCATAACTCTTTTGTCGATCTTGAGCAGCTAACATCCTTTCCCTTATCACTTTCAACTTTTCAGCAGTCTCATGGACTATTTCAGGTCCCATAAACTGCTTTTCCCCAGCTTCCAGCCAACATGATGGCGTTCGACACTTCTCCCCATACAAAGCATGATAAGGTGCCATCTTAATGCTTGAGTGGAAACTATTATTATAGGAGAATTCTACTAAAGGTAAGTGTTCATCCCAGTTACCTTGGAATTCTAGGGTACATGCTCTCAGCATATCCTCCAATGTTTGAATCGTTCGCTCGCTCTGACCATCGGTTTGCGGATGGTAAGCTGTACTCAAACACAACTTGGTACCCAATTCCTCTTGTAGACTCCTCCAAAACCTTGAGGTAAAACGGCTGTCACGATCGGACACAATCGTTAACGGAACACCGTGAAGCCTCACAATTTCTTTCACGTAAGAATTCGCAAGTTTATCCATAGACCATTTCTCTTTGGCCGCTATGAAATGCGCACTCTTAGTGAAGCGATCAACGACCACCCAAATCATGTCGTGACCATTCCTTGTTCTGGGCAGTTTAGTCACAAAATCCATGGTGATGTCTTCCCATTTACCCATGGGTACGGGTAAAGGTTCTAAACTCCCATACCGTTTCTGATGTTGTGCCTTAACCCTAGCACAAGTTACACACTCGGCCACATACTTAGCAACATCGAGCTTCATCGTCGGCCACCAATAATAGGGTTTTAGATCCCTATACATTTTCGTACTGCCGGGATGAATTGAGTACATGGTCTTGTGAGCTTCTCCATAAAAAGATCTCTTATTCCGCCCGTCTTAGGTACCCAAATTCTATCTTGAAATACCTTCAACCCTTGGTTGTTTGTACCGAACACTAACGTTTTGCCCAAACGTTCTTCCTTTCGGTCATTTTTCTCTAAAGCTTCCTCTTGAGCTTTCTTTATACTTTCCACAATTGTCGAGACAACTTCAATTCTCAACGCTCTTGGCCTTTTCTTTTCAAGGTTTACCTTCCGACTGAGAGCATCGGCAACAACATTTGCTTTACCAGGGTGGTAAAGTATCTCACAGTCGTAGTCCTTGAGTAACTCTAGCCAGCGTCGTTGCCTCATATTCAATTCCTTCTGATTAAAGAGATATTGGAGACACTTATGATCAGTGAAAAGTTTACACTTGGTGCCATAAAGATAATGCCTCCATATCTTCAAGGCAAATACTACCGCTGCCAACTCCAAATCATGAGTGGGGTAGTTCTTTTCATGTTCCTTCAATTGCCTCGATGCATACGCGATCACTTTATCCCTTTGGGTCAGAACACAACCTAACCCAACTCCGGATGCATCGCTATAAACTGCAAAGTCATCAACTCCTTCAGGCAATGAAAGAATCGGTGCTTCACACAATCTCTTCTTCAACTTCTCAAAGGCTTCCTTATGCTTCTCATTCCAAGCATAAGTGGCTCCTTTGTGGGTCAAAGTTGTTAATGGAGTAGCAATCGAAGAAAATCCTTGGATAAACCTTCGGTAATATCCAGCTAATCCTAAAAAGCTTCGAATCTCCGTAGGACTTTTTGGTTGTTCCCACTTCATTACAGCTTCAATCTTTGCTGGGTCAACCATTATTCCTTCTTGGTTAACCACATGACCTAAAAATTGGACTTCTTGAATCCAAAATTCACACTTGGAGAACTTTGCATACAACTTCTCCTTTTTCAGGACTTCTAGCACTTCACGCAGATGCTTTTCATGCTCCTGCTTGCTTTTCGAATAAATCAAGATATCATCTATGAATACTATCACGGATTTATCTAAGAATGGTTTACAAACCCTATTCATCAAATCCATGAAAGCTGCTGGGGCATTGGTTAGTCCGAACGACATAACCAAAAATTCATAGTGTCCATATCTCGTTCTAAAAGCAGTCTTTTCGATATCCTGCTCTCTCACCTTTAGTTGATGGTATCCCGACCTAAGATCGATCTTTGAGAAATAGCTCGAACCCTGCAACTGGTCGAACAAGTCATCGATCCTTGGCAACGGGTACTTGTTCTTTATCGTCACTTTGTTCAGCTCTCTGTAATCGATGCACATTCTCATGCTTCCGTCTTTCTTCTTTACAAATAACACAGGGGCTCCCCAGGGTGATGAACTAGGTCGAATGAAACCTTTGTCCAATAACTCCTGAAGTTGTGTCATAAGTTCTTTCATTTCGGTTGGCGCTAATCGATAAGGTGCTTTCGCTATCGGCGTCGTTCCTGGTAACAAGTCGATACGAAATTCTACTTGTCGATCAGGGGGCAATCCGGGAAGATCTTCGGGAAAGACTTCCGGATAATCACACACCACCGGAATATTCTGCACCTCCTTCTTTTCCATCTTGGCATCGATCACGAACGCTAGATATGATGTACATCCCTTGGCCAAACACTTTCTGGCTTTCATTAGGGAAATGATTCCAGAGTTTACTCTGCGTTTGTCTCCGTACACCATAAACGACTCTTTCCCTAGCGGGTTTACTTTTACTATCTTCTTTCTACATAGTATTTCTGCATCGTTGGCGCTAAGCCAATCCATTCCTAAAACTATGTCGAATCCATTTAACTCGATAGGCAATAATTCCTCTTCGAACTTATTCCCATCCAAGTCAATGAGGATGTTTTTCATACGATGGCTAACAGGTACAAACTTGCCACTAGCAATCTCGACTAATAAGGCATTAACTAGCCTATCTACAGGCAAAGCTAGCTTTCTACCAAATTCATGCGATATAAAGGAGTAATTGGCTCTAGAATCAAACAAAATTTGGGCAGGCAATTCGTTTACGAGAAAGGTACCTGAAGCGACATCGACTTCTTCTTTTGCAGCTTCAAGTGTCATCTGAAAGGCTCTCGCCTTCGGCTTTGGTGGTAGATTGGGCTTTGCGGCATCCTTCCTCTTTGGACAGTCTTTAAGAACATGCCCTACTTCATGGCACTCAAAACATACCCTCTTGTCGGACGGACACACGTTGGCATAACGCCCAGTCTTTCCACATTTGAAGCAAGTCACCTCCTCACTACATCTCCCAGAGTGCTTTCTCTTGCACTTCTCACACCATTTCACTTCACCTCCTCCTCCTCCAAACTTCTTGGACTTAGAAAATTTGCTTTTCTTGTTGGAACCCGAAGTTCCTTCAAATTTTCTCTTTTCACCAACTTCTGCCCTCTCCAGACCCTTCTCCTTGATCTGAACCTCGACATTCTTAGCAGCCCATATGGCGGCTTTCAAAGTGGCGCTGTAGCCGACTCCACCTCTCGATCATGGTTGCCCAACGGGGCTCAGGCCCATTGTGCCCCCAGCGGTTTGCAGGCACCCTAGCAATGTAAGGAGGGTTGAAGACTTCCTCCTCTGGCTCTTCTTCACTTTCATCCTCATCCATGTCCACCTCGTCGTCTTCCTCTTCTTCTTCTTCTTCTTCGTCTACCTCCTCTTCTTCTTCCTCGGGCTCTTCTTCGGGATCCTCTTCGATCGGCTCTTCGGGCTCTTCCTCAATCCAGCCGGCATTTCCCTGGTTGGGAAAGTATGGGTCTCCTGGTAGGTGAAATCCTGCCATGTCGTCTGCGCAAGAATAGAGGGGTAAGAAGCGGATAGCGGTAGATATTAATAATATTGCGATATAGCAACATACAAATACTCCTATAGTATTTTAAATGTTTAGATTTGGTTCTTATAACACTCTTTGTAGGGTGAAGTTAGGTTATTAGACTTGTTGCCCTCCTACGAGTATCCCCCGATATGAGTAAGTCACTTTCCGCACTAATATAGTTGATCAGGCTATATCCTTCCCAAAACTGATTACTCATACCAAGGCATACTCGTAGCGTTCAACTCCTCTTCTTTTAGTTTATGTTCTTCTAGTTATGACACTACGCGCATATGTAATGCATGTAGGTATACTTTTAAACAGAACTTATTCGTTTTCAAAAAGTATAACCGGTTAGAATGTTTTAAAATCAGAGACTCTTAGTCCCAAATGTGTTTATAGTTTGTATATCCTATGTTGTTTGATATACTTAATTCACTATAAACCGTGCTCTGATACCAATCTGTCACACCCCCGAACCAAGGATGGCGGAAACGTCCGGGGGTGGAGGACTTCATGTGTAGTATCATAACAACAATGGCAATAGTGATAAAAGTAAACACAACCAACATATATATAATTGAAAGAGTTACATCAATGTATGGATTACATGTTTCAAAATCAATTACAATATGTTAACAAAATATGATAAGTTTGACGCCTCAACGTCCCATCCTCAAAAGTACTTTGATACCTGTTTAGCGATTTCCTGAGAATACAAGTAGTTTGAAAAAGTGTCAACACAATGGTTGGTGAGTTCATAAGTTTTTGTATATAATTATGAAAAACTTGACAATAAATTGTATAATTATTCCAGGAAATCCGATATTTTCTTACAAAGTTATGTAGTCCTAAATACTAGGACATAAGGTATACAATAAAGTATGTAATTGTTGATGTAAAAAGGTGGTTTTTAGAATCGACATAAAACCCTTTTTGATATGAAGGCGTATAAGTATTTTTCCATACTTAAAGTAATTTCAGTGAGCTAAATGAACATGACTCGCTAATTTAAAGTTAGAACCCGTAAATTTTATGATTGTTAATACCACATGTGAGCTATTATAACCATACTTGACTTGGGTGGCCTTGTAATGCGACGTTCTTCAGGCGTCGCCGTTAAATGACACTTGTCACCACAGACCTGCCGGTCTAGCTGTAGCGAGCAGCTCTGGTGTGGGTTTGTCAAACCCAATATAGATCTATACACAACTATCACGTTCTCCTTCTAGGAGACTCTAGTTACAATTTACAGGACTTTTTGGTCTTGTTACTTTGGAAGTAACCCGAAGGGAATGACTCACAAATTTATTCATTAACAGATTTACGTGAACTAAACGGAAAACCTTTGATAAATAAGTTTGAGAAGTAATGGTACATAAACTATACCTATTATAGTTTATCCAAAACATTTGTAATGTGTGAGAATTCTTTTATAAATGCTTTAATGTGATAAATTCATAAACTATGCTCATTGTAGTTTAATATTCTTGTTCCAAATAAATGGATAATCTTATCACATATGCCTATACTTCAGTTATGATGATAAACTAACAAGGTAACACATTCAATATGTAGAACTTGACATTATACACTTTGCTCAACATAATACAAAGTGTTATAAAAATTATAAGCTGTTAACCAATTTCCAGCCTTTCTACACTGTTTTTGAAAGCTCATAGAAAAATCATACGAAGTGGAAAACTAAATCCGTAAATTCTGGGAGTTCCCAAAATATGTCTAGTTTACTCATAATTTTTATCATGGTTTTTAATGACCTCCAACTTGGGTGAAAAAGTCCATAATCACAGACTGGTCCGGATTAGTGTTTGAAATGATAGGCAGTTTTGTAAAAATCACCATAAATTGTAGAAAAATCGTATGGAGATGTGCAAGTAGTCATTTTAAAGCTAAGAACTGGAACTACTTACACCTAAAACAGTTTTTCAAACAAAAATGTTTAAGTCGTCCAAAACAGTCCGTGAATGGAGTCCAACTTTTCTGATGAAAGCTGTTAGAAAAATTTAGTTATGTTCTTGGTGTTTTGGCTTGTATTCCCCCCCTAAAAACTTGAGAAAACCTGAAAATGTAAGGGTATGAACTCACCTTAAGTGTTTTCAGTATATGATTGTTGAAGAATGGAGGTGCTTAACTCAAGGACACTTGGAATGTCTTGAAGATTTTCGAGAATCTAGCATGATAGTTATGGAGTTTGTATGAGCTATCAATGATTTGAGTAGAATGAAGTGTGAGAATCACAAGGAGGGTGGATTACACTTACCAAGAGTGGAAGAACACTTGATGATCAGCCTTGAGATCGTGAGTTAGAGAGAGAAGTTGGAGAGAAAAAGTTGGAGTTCAATCTTGGTGTAATTGAGAGTGTTTGAAGAGAATGAGGAGAGAGGTTGTAAGATCAGCCCTTAGATTGTGGGGGTGACTTGTGAATGAGAGTAAAAGGTACAAGGTATGGTGGGGAGGAGTGTGGGTTGTCATGGAGTGGGTGTGGGGGTTGCTTGCGTCATAAACTAAGGTAAGGTCAACACTCTTCTTTTGTACTTTACCAACTCCTTTTTAGATAAGGGTTTATCCTTAAAATGTGACTAATTCATTAATTTAGGGGTCTTATAATTTAAAATAAAGTTTTGGGTGAAAATCCTATGTTAAAATAATTAAAAACGGGTTTAAAACGCAAAATTACGCGAAAACGGGTGAAAAATGAGCTTTCCCAGCGAGACCCTTCGGACCTAGGCCGAGGTTCGGTCCCTAGGCCGAAGTTCGGTCAGGAGGGTGCAGGGTTCGGAGGCGAGAGACGCGAGCCAGAAGCGAGAAGCGAAGCAAGGATTGGTCCGAGGCTCGGTCCGAAGAGAAGTCAGAAGCGAAGTCAGGAGGTTCGGTCCGAAGGGAAGCCAGAACCGAAGGAACTGTTGTGAACAGTATTGAACAGTAACTTCGGTTCGGACCTTCCTTCTATGCGAGGCTCGGCTCGGATGAACAGTACTCTCGGTTCGGACCTTCATGAATAGTACTTTCGGTTCGGTTCATGAATAGTACTTTCGGTTCGGAGGGTTCGTTTCCTTAAGTCCGTTTTTCGCGTAGACTTCCGTTTTTGGGCTATTTTCGCCAAATTCGAGGGTCGGGATGCCCCGAGTGATTATAGAAAGTTGGGAGAGATTTCGAGAGAGATTCGAGAGAGATTCCACATACTTAGAGAGATTTGACATACTTGGAGAGATTTCTCATACAAAGAGATAGGTGGGAGAGATTTCACATACAGAGAGATATTTGGGAGAGATTTCACATACTTAGAGAGATTTAGGAGAGATTTGACATACTTGGAGAGATTTCTCATACAAAGAGATATGTGGGAGAGATTTCACATACAGAGAGATATTTGGGAGAGATTTCACATACTTAGAGAGATTTGGGAGAGATTTCACATACTTGGGGAGATTTCACATACAAGGAGAGATTTGGGAGAGATTTCACATACAGAGAGATATTTGGGAGAGATTTCACATACTTAGAGAGATTTAGGAGAGATTTGACATACTTGGAGAGATTTCTCATACAAAGAGATATGTGGGAGAGATTTCACATACAGAGAGATATTTGGGAGAGATTTCACATACTTAGAGAGATTTGGGAAAGATTTGACATACTTGGAGAGATTTCTCATACAAAGAGATAGGTGGGAGAGATTTCACATACAGAGAGATATTTGGGAGAGATTTCACATACTTAGAGAGATTTAGGAGAGATTTGACATACTTGGAGAGATTTCTCATACAAAGAGATATGTGGGAGAGATTTCACATACAGAGAGATATTTGGGAGAGATTTCACATACTTAGAGAGATTTGGGAGAGATTTGACATACTTGGGGAGATTTCACATACAAGGAGAGATTTGGGAGAGATAGAGTGAAAACGATTGAGAGTGTTTTCGTGTGTGATGAATGAGAGTGTCCGGCTTCGCAATGCAAGGTCCTTAGACCCCGTTGTGCCATGTTTTAGGATCTTACACACTCCCTATGAGTATGCAACATTGTTTTATTGTTTTTGTTCATTGTTTAGCACTAATGCTAAGGAAATTTAAACACATGAACTTTCCAAGTGGTGTTTTCTCATTAAAATAGTGAGTTATACAGTGATTACATAATATAAACCCTATCATACAAGGTTTTAATTGAGTTGACCGGTTTGACTCGTTGACCTTGTCCGGCTTAGACTTGACCCGAATTTGACTATTGTCACAATACACTACTTTTCTCTCAAGTTTTCTCTCATTTTTGGTATGTTTCATCACCCTCCTTATGGTTATTACACTCCCTTTTACTCAAATCATTGATTCCTTACACAAATATCATCACATTCATGTTAGATCTTCGAATCTTCAAGTGATCCTTCAAGTGTTCTTGAGTTGAACACTTCTCTTCTTCAACACTAATCTACTAAATGATGGGTTTTATCAAGATTTAAGGGTGGGGGGGGGGGAATACAAGATAAAACACCAAGAACATAACTAAACTTTTCTAACAGCTTTCATCAGAAAAGTTGGACTCCATTCACGGACTGTTTTGGGCAACTTAAAAATTTTAGTTTTCAAAACTGTATTAGGTGCAAATAGTTCAAGTTCTTATCTTTAAAATGACTACTTGAACATCTCCACATGATTTTTCTACAATTTATGGTGATTTTTACAAAACTGCCTATTATTTCAAACATCAATCTGGACCAGTCTGTGATTATGGACTTGTTCACACAAGTTAGAGGTCATTAAAAATCATGAGAAAAATTATGGAGAAACTAGACTCATTTTCCAAACTCCCTGAATTTTTGGATTCTGATTTGGACCTTTGATGATGTTTCTACAAATTTTCTAAGGACACGGATAAAAAATGTTATCAACAGAAAAATACTATCAATTTCATTTCACCTTGTAACATGTTGAGCAAGGTGTATATCTTTATGTGATTATATGTTATTGCAATATATGACATTATTGTCTTAGTATGTAGACATACATCAGTTAACAAATGAAGTTTTCTAGACAAAGCATAGAAATAACAATTTGTTATAATCAAAGTACATCTATTACATACAAACATTTGAATAAACTATGTTAAGTATAGATTATGTACATTACCACTTTTACCCTTGTTTTGATAAATTATAATAGGTATGGTTTATGTTGCCATTAACACAACAAACACATTTCGGAAGGTTTTATTCCCACAGAAAAAGGGTTTACACTCACGCACACAACACGTAAACTTGTTAACTTAAATTGTGAGACATTCTCTTCCCGTACGTCCGAGTACGGGATCCAAAATTCCTGGTAGTTATAACCAGAGTCTCTTGTAGGGAGAATGTGATAGTTGTGTGTAAATCTATATTGGGTTAGACACCCCACACCTGAGCTGCATGAAACAGCTAGACTGGCGGGTCTGTGGTGACAAATGTCATATCAGTTTCGCGACGCCTGAGAAACGTCGTGGCAGGTTCATTCAGTCATAGTATGGTTATAGCGACTCACATAGGAAGTTAACAACTCATAAAGTTTACGGGAATTTTCATAACCAAAAGGGGTTTTATGACAATTTAAAATCACTTTCTATCTCAATAAGTACGGATATTACTGTACACTTTCGGTCTTGGTATTTAAGACTACACGTCATTCGTTACGGGATGTTTCCCTCAAAACAAAAAGGGTTTTATGCCGATTTAAGACCACGGTTATATCATTAAGTATGGAAAATACTTGTTTATTCTTGGTTCTGGGATTTAGGACCACATAACTTTATAAAGGAAAATATTGGATTTTTCTTGGTGACACACAACACATTACAAAGAACGGTTTCCAAACTCTTTATCTCAAGAACTTATGAACTCACCAACCTTTGTGTTGACACTTTTTCAAAAAACTTGTATTCTCAGGAAATCAGTGAAACAGGAAAAACCAACAGCATTTTGAGGATGGGATGTTGAATCGTCAAACAGTTCATTTTGTCATCATAATGTAATTGATTTGAAACGTGTAAACATATACATTGGTGTAACCTTTTCAATTATATTTATGATGGTTGTATTTACTTTGAGCACTATTATACTCGTTGTTGTGATACTATACATGAAGTCCTCCACCCTCGGACGTTTCTGCCATCCTTGGTTTGGGGGTGTGACAACTCTGGTCACCTTATTTTAGATAAGGGGTAGTTTGGGGTAATCATCACATAAAGAGCATCTTGTTGGTGCATGGGGCATTATGGGTATTTTATATTATTTAGTTGTTATGACTGATAGTATAAGAAGGTAGTGGGATAGGAAGTGAGACATCCATCTTTTCTGTTAAACTTGGAATGATTTCCTCTTGGGAGAGTAGCTATCTCGAATCAGCTAACCTATCCTTCGTTCTTGTAATCTTTTGGGTATTATACAGTGTTTCCAATCAATATTAGAATCATTTGGGTGGTTTTTTTGTTATTGAATCTGTTATTACAAATCAGTTCATAACACAAGGAAAGGGATAAGGCTTATCTAAGGAAACATGGCTTATCCTAGTTTCCTTAATCACCTATATAAACCCTCCTAAGGGTCATAATTTTTATCCATCCCTTTCCACAAGGGTGTGAGCCATTAGAGACATGAGACTTCTAGTGCTTGCTTTCTAAAGCTAGATCAAGAAAGAATCATTGTTTATTTACTACAATAAACATAAGATAAGTTTTTTTTTTCTAGTAACCTATTAGTTATTTCAAAAATAGTATTGTACTTTTAGGGTTCTTGATATTCAATAGTTGTTTGCAAATCATAGTGAGAACATAGATCCTTTAGGGTGCATGTGAACATACGATCTATGTTTTTCTGCCAATAAGATTTTTTTTGTAACATATAAAACCCATCAATTTAATCATAATATTTTCACAAAAGTTCAAATAAACCCTAAATATCATAGTCTTATAAATGTTTGAGAATGCTACACAACGCCTTCAACTTTATCTATGAGTACATGTCAAAACAATATGTTTTTAGGAAGCCTAGTGATTAATACCGGAATCCGACTATGGAATGGAGTTGGGTAATGACAATAACCCAAATCCTAAGTCTAGATTCCCAAAACATTTGAAAAATCTTTTTCAAAGTAGTAAACACTTTTTCTTATTCGTTTCTTTATATCACAAATCGTTTTCAAAACCATTTCTCATTCATAAATCACATGCAACTATCCAATCCTAATCCATTTATCTCAAATAATCCCCTCACATTTTAAGGGATAATGGTCTAAGGCTCTACTTGAATTGATGTTTCATGCTAATCTAATCTATTGCCATTGATTGAGCCAATGAATCAATTTATGACCATAAAGGTCATCTAAAAGGAATCACTCCTTTAGGTAAACTTTAGAGAGTCATGTGACCATCACCATAACCCTCATGTAATGGAGTTGCAAATTGTATCCATGCTTAAACCATTTTCTAAACCAATTCATTTAATTCATTTCAAACATATTCAAAATATATTTTCATACAATGCAAAAACATTCCATAAGGCCAAATAACAAACAAGAGTACATATAAAAATACTCAAAACATTTCAAATATGCTGATAGGGGACATGTACTTTGGGTATGTACTCACCTTAGCCCAAAATCTTAACTTCTGGTACCTTTTTTCTTCTTCAAGAATGGGCTAAAAACTCAAGTGTCACCTATAAGTATCAATATATGTGTCAAAATCCTATTAAATGTATTGTTAAGTTACCTGTTAAGATCTTAATTGTAACACCCCGAGATTCAGGTGCATTTCTTTCATCCTTGTTCTTATTTAAATTGTCATGTTTAGTCCTTGAGTGGAGGATGTGTAGCAAGTGAGTATGCTGGGCGTACCAGAGGGATACGCTTCGCGTACTCATGCGCTTAAATTGGACGCGAAATCGCCAACGTACGCTGGGCGTACCTAGAGTTACGTCGGGCGTACCCTAATTCTCCTTGTGCACTATTTAAAGGGTGTTATGGCTCATTCCTTAGCCTCCCTATCAGTGAGTGAAACCCTAAAAGAGAGCTCCATCGTTCTTAGAGTGAGAGAGTGTTGATTTGAGCTTGTTGGTGCTTTAGTGGCTTGGTGAAGAAGGAGGAAAGGAGATCTTGGAGGCTAAAGCTTGAGGTGCCATTTTGGATCTGAGATCTACAGAGGAAAGAGCTACTCTTGGAGGTATAAAGTTCAAAACTTTCCTCTTCTTTTGGTTGTTGTTGTATGTGTCCTTTTTAGGGCTCAAAACCCCAAAGGTGGAGACTTTATGAGTGTAAAGTGCTCCATGGTCCGAGACCTGTCCCTTTTCAGTGTTATTAGTGATGTAGAGCCATAAAGTTCCCATCTTGGATGTTACTTTGGAGTCATGCATATGTTTTAAGCCTTGTAGAGTTGAAGGTTGGATCATTTTGGGAGTTAGTGACTTGTTCAGCCATGCAAAGGCTTAAAGTCATCAACTTTATGGATTAAGGGGCTTAGAAGGGGTTAGATCTAAAATATGGACATAGGTCTTAACTGTTTAAGACCTCAAGAGCAAAAGGGCTGAAGTAGGGGAGTACGTCGGGCGTAATCCCTAGTACGCGCCGCGTACTGGGTGGCGCTCCCCGATTCTATGGTGCAGCGGGTACGCCCATCGTACACATCTGGTACGCGCAGCGTAACCCGGAGAGTTGACTTTTAGGGTATAGTCTAATGTGGGGCCTTTGAGCTATGGGAGGGGTAAAATGGTCTTTTACCCTTCTGAGAGTGTCATAAGAGAACATAGTCTAGCATTTGAGAGTTATATTAAATAGAGTATTATTTTCATATGATTAGGCGGAGGCTAGGCCAGCTTTTACCGAATCAAAGATTTACCGAGATACCCGAGGTGAGTCTTCTCACTATACTTTACCTAGTGTGGTAATAGAGTTAAGAGACAGAGTATTATAGAGTTATATGCCAGTGTGATTGCATGTTATTATGTGTTGTGATTTATGTGATATGTGATATGCATGATTCAGAGTTACAGAGTTGGGACTTTCGGTTCCCTAGAGTTAGGGCCAGAGGGCCCACAGAGAGTTGGGGCTGGAGGGCCCCACTAAGACACATTGACTAGAGGGTCAACAGAGTTACATCCTCGAGTGGCTATTATGTGATTAATGTGGTATTTTGGGGAACTCACTAAGCTTATGCTTACAGTGTTCAGTGTTATGTGTTTCAGGTACCAGTGATGACCGCGGGAAGGCGCCGGCTTGATTCGTACACACATATGGGCTTGGATGTATTTTGATCTTGGGAGACATTTGTGATTTAAAAACATGATGTTATGACACTTTATGAATGAATGGTTTTATCTAAAACGTGTTTCCAAATGTGAAAAATTGTTTTAATTTTTACGGTGTTACAAGTTGGTATCACAACCTAGGTTTGAAGGATTCGGGTGCACCTTTGGGCGTATCTGAAATCAAACCGAGGATTTGGGAAAATTTTGATAATAAAACAAGTTTTCAAAAGAAGAACTTGCGAGACAAACAGAGCAGAGTCGTGTGTACGAACAGCCAGCGCCCGAATGGTGATTTCCCAAAATACCATTTTTATAAGTGTTATGAGATATGATGTCATATGTTATCTGATGAGCTATGATATACATGATGGGTTTTAGCCATAAGAACTTTCCTATGTGCGCATGCAAAACCCTAATGCTTGGATCTAGGCTTTCTAATTAAACATGCTTTGAATCCAAGACTTCTAATGACAATTTAGGTGTAAGAACAATGTTAAAACAGATCTAGAATCATACCTTTGAATCTATTGTTTGATCTTGTTGTCTTGGAGCTTCTAGAGTCACAATTGTCACTCCTCTAATGGCTTACAAACACCAAATAGCAAGGAGGATGATTTGAGAGAGAGGGGAGGGGAGGAAATCGGCCAGGGTTTCTATACTTTTGATGAAGTGTCGATTTCCCTTTGCCATAGGGTCTATTTATACTTGTAGACTCCTTAAGGGTTACGACCTAAACCCTAATTGGATAATCTTCTCTTAAGGCTATCCAAATCCATTCCTTAGATAACCCCTTGGACGATTTGAAGCAATCCTTAGCTTCTAGAATCCGTCCAATACATATCTATATGGATTTACAGTCTAAAGTTTAACTATCAAACGATAGACAGTTTATACCCTCTTATTTAATTAATCTCTTTAAGTCACCAAATTAATTCCAATTAATTTTATGACTTATATTAATCAAATAACAATATATTATTCCCATAATATATTAATAATATTTATTCTCTCTTAATAAACCATCCTATCAAGTTGCTATGGTGAAGGCAACCCAAAAGGACCATGCACAACCGGGTCAAATACTTGTCTAATATAGTTGCAGCCTTAGACACTATTCCAACAGTCTCCCACTTGGATAAGTCTAGTAACTATATGCACTAGTACAATTCGGTTTGCAATCGTAGCTCTCAAAGACGCTGTCAAACTCTGATCTAATCAATCTTGTCGTTTAGATAAGGGATCGTACAGTCCTCTGTTAGATATCATGCTGACAATCCTATGGAATGGTTAGTCAAGCATTTAGGTTTCTCGATCTCTGATTTATTCGACATAGAACTTAATCGAACACATCAATTCAGTTCTGACCGGGCCCGGCACATCAGTCAAATCAAATCATCGAGCGGCCGAGATATCTCTTCTACCCTCTTAGGATAAAATTTACAGATAAACTTCGACTTATATGCATTTACTTATTCAATAATCAACTATACACAACAATGCGTTTTATAACATTGAGTTACCAATGCGTTTTCGCATTATCAATGTACAATCAATTAGCAAATAATAAACCATATATCTAGGTTTTAAGACTATATGATATTATCGTCTTGCGATCACCCTTTTATATCATATTCCATAAGGTGATTCCAGCAAGCGCGGGTTTGTTCCAATGCTCAAAACTAGTTCATAAGCACTCATGAACGTCGCAGCAACCCTTTGCTATGTCTAACACCATTTAGACAATCTACAGACCAATTCATGACAATCTTCATTCATATCTACTTCCAACATATGAACGATTGTGGACTATTTGAACAATTCGATTATTCCTAATAAACTCAATTATTCTGGAAGTCAAAACATGTAAAGTGAAACAATAGCTAAACAATTAACATAAGATAGTAACATTACTCATAAATAAAACTCCTTTATTTAATCTTCAAATGTAAATTACATTTATCTATTACACGTTTCTAATACTATCTAATCTATGTTAATATCATCCTTCAGCCCAATACTCCTAGCATGCTGCAAGTGCTTAACCCTACTCAGTCCCTTCGTAAGCGGATCTGCTGGGTTATCTTCCGATGATATCCTCTTCACTACGATTTGTCCTTCTTCTAAACGATGTCTAATGAAGTGATATTTTATGTCGATATGTCTTGATCTACCATGATCCCTCGGTTCCTTGGTCAAGGCAACCGCTCCTTCGTTATCATAGAAAATCTCCATGGGCTCCTTTATGGCAGGTACAACTCCAAGATCACCGATGAAGTTCTTTAGCCATATTGCCTCCTTTGACGCTTCGCTCGCTGCAATGTACTCTGATTCGCACGTTGAATCAGCTACGGTTTCCTTCTTGGAACTTTTCCATGTCACTGCTCCTCCATTTAGGGTAAATACCCAGCCCGAATGCGAACGGTAGTTGTCCCTATAGGTCTGAAAACTGGCGTCACTATACCCTCGCACCTTCAAGTCATCACTCCCTCCGAGGACTAAGAACCATTCCTTCGTCCTCCGAAGGTACTTAAGGATATTCTTCACCGCAATCCAATGTGCTCTGCCAGGGTTCCCTTGATATCTACTAACCATGCTCAAAGCGAAGGCTACATCAGGGCGAGTACAAGTCATAGCGTACATGATTGAGCCAACTGCGGAAGCGTATGGTACTCGGCTCATTTCTGCTATTTCAGCGTCGGTACTCGGACTTTGAGTCTTACTCAATTTGGCATTACTTTGTATCGGTAATTCTCCCTTCTTCGAGTTTTCCATACTAAAACGTTTTAGTACCTTCTCCAAGTAAGTGTTCTGACTAAGTCCAATTAGTCTCTTACTTTTTTCTCTTACTATCCTTATTCCCAAAATGTAAGAAGCCTCTCCGAGGTCCTTCATAGCGAAACACTTCCCGAGCAAGGACTTAACCTCCTGCAGAGTCGGGATGTCGTTTCCTATGAGTAATATGTCATCGACATATAGAACGAGGAAGCTTACTATACTCCCACTGGCTTTGACATATACACAAGATTCATCTTCGCTTCGTACAAATCCAAACTCTTTGACTTTCTCATCGAAGCAAAGATTCCATATGCGAGACGCTTGCTTAAGTCCATAAATGGACTTCTCAAGCTTACACACTCTATTCGGATGCTTCGGATCCACAAACCCCTCTGGCTGAGCCATGTAAACATCCCCAGCTAACTTTCCGTTAAGGAAAGCGGTCTTGACATCCATTTGCCAAATCTCATAATCATGAAATGCGGCAATTGCTAGTATCACTCTAATAGATTTTATCTTCACAACTGGTGAGAAGGTCTCATTATAGTCAACTCCGGGAGTTTGAGTAAAGCCCTTCGCAACCAATCATGCTTTATGTGTGTGTACGTTTCCATCTACGTCGGTCTTCTTCTTGAAGATCCATTTGCACCCAATGGTCTTACGTCCGGGCACATAATCAACCAAATTCCAAACTTGGTTATCATACATGGATTGGATCTCGCTATCCATTGCCTCTTTCCATTTCACAGACTCCGGGGCTGCCATGGCTTCCTTATAACTATTAGGTTCATCAAGATTTATTAGTGTACCATCACTAACATACGTGTCCCCTTCGGTAGTAATATGAAAACCATAAAACTGGGGTAGAACTCTAACTCTATCGGGACGTCTAAGAGGTAAGGATTCGTCAATCGGTTCAACCGGAGTTTCCTCCTCGGGTTGAGTGTCAGTGGTAGAGGTTCCTTCATCTATCGACTCTAGAATCTCTTCAAGCTCGATTTGCCTCCCACTGTCTCCTTGGCCTATGATTTCTCGCTCTCGGAAAACTCCTCTCCTCGCAACAAAGACAACATTGTCCTTCGGTTTATAGAAGAGATATCCAAAGGATGTCTGCGGGTAGCCGATGAAAATACATCGCTCACTACGAGGTTCGATCTTGTCGTGAGTATCTCGTCTTACGAAAACCTCGCAACCCCAAACCTTGATGTGTGCCAAGGAGGGAGCTTTCCCTTTCCACATCTCGTGAGGTGTTTTGGCAACCTTCTTAGTAGGGACTCGGTTAAGGATATGGGCGGCAGTCTCTAAGGCATACCCCCAAAATAGAGCGAACCATATCCAATAAGGTTCGATTACGCCTTTCTGCCACACCATTCAACTGCGGTGTCCTAGGAGGCATCAATTGCGAAAATATTCCACACTCCTTGCGATAATCGTGGAATTCAAGACTTAGGTACTCTCCTCCTCGATCGGATCGAAGCATCTTGATTTTCCTGCCCAATTGATTCTCCACTTCATCCTTGAACTCTTTGAACTTTTCAAAAGTTTCTGACTTTTGCTTGATTAGATAGATATACCCATATCTACTATAATCATCGGTAAAAGTCACGTAGAAGCGGTTCCCATCCTTCGTGGTTGATCTAAACGGTCCACATACATCGGTATGTATTAAGTCCAATAGACCCTCACCCCTTTCACACGTACTTGTGAAGGGTGACTTAGTCATCTTTCCAACTAAACAAGACTCGCATGTGTCATCTTCCCTAAGGTCGAATGACTCCAACACTCCATCCTTTTGGAGTTGGGCTATGCGTTTCTTGTTGACATGTCCAAGACGACAATGCCACAAGGATGCTTTATCCATACTAGTGGAAGAATCTATATTCAAAACATCATTTCCTAAGTTATCAACAATCATAACAGTTTCATAAATTCCATTACATGGTATAGCTTCAAAGTAAAAGACACCATTTAGATACGCCAAAATCGAACCATTCTCATTACTAAAAGAAAATCTAAAACCTTGTCTATATAAACCATGAAATGAAATGATGTTTCTAGCCATTTCTGGCGAATAGCAACAATTGTTCAAATCTAAACATAAATTATTCCTAAGCACTAAAGAATATACTCCAATCTTGGTCACAGGCGACGATCTTCTGTTCCCCATGATTAGATTAATGCTTTCTTGCTCCACATCCCTACTTCTTCTTAGTCCCTGCACATTAGAACAAATATGGTAACCACAACCGGTATCAAGAACCCAAGAAATAGCATGATTAGAATCGTTAGATTTAATTGTATATATACCTGCGAAAGATGGCTTGATCTTTCCTTCCTTGATGGCTTGCAGGTACTCTGGGCAGCTTCTCTTCCAATGTCCTATATTGTGGCAGTGGTGGCACTCTGCCTCCTTAGGGTTAGGGCAGGGCTTAGTGGGATCAATTTTGGTCCCACTAGAAGAGGCACCATCTCGGGCTTTAACCTTGCGATAGTTCTTAGACGAAGCCTTCCTCTTCTTTCCCTTTCCTTGACCAATAGCCAAGACAGGAGCAGCGGGTGGATTGGGAGTTGGTGCAACAGACTTGTCTTTGAAGTTGCTCTCAGCGACCCTCAAGAGACTTTGGAGTTTGCTTAGGGTGACCTCCTCTTTGTTCATGTGGTAGGTCATCCTAAATTGGTTGTACATCGGAGGCAAAGAGTGAAGAACCATGTCGATCGCCAAGTCTTTCCCAAAGTCAACATTTAACTTGCGAAGGCGGTCGACATACCTTTGCATCTTTTGCAGGTGCACGTTAAGAGACTCTCCATGACCCATCTTAGCGGAAATCATGTTAGTGAAAATCTCATAACGCTCTTGTCTTGCGTTTTGGTGGTATCTCTCCAATAAGTCTTGATGCATCTCGTACGGGTACATGTCCTTGTAGGACTTTTGGAATTCGGAGTTCATGGTGGCTATCATGATGCAATGTACCTTCGTTGCATCTCGCTCATGAGTTTCGAAAGCGGTAATTTCAGCCGGAGTAGCAATTTCAGGGTTGATTTTCTTGAGCTTCTCATCGAGGACATACTCCTTATCCTCATAGCGAGCAATGGTGCGAATGTATCTTATCCATTCGCTAAAGCTCGTTCCATCGAAGGTGACCTTTTGGCAAAGGCTCATCAACGTGAAAGAACTAACAGCAGCGTTGTTGGCGTTCGACATCTAAAAATAGAAAGGACAAAGATAGATTAGAATATGAATCCCTAATTATCACCCAATAAGAAAAATTAGGGCTAGGATCCAACAACAACATTTACATATTAGAAAAGGGATGTCGTAATCTAACATGCAAATAAATTGAAGGTAAGTGAATGACGATTCACTAATTCTCCACCATAAAACCTAACTATTAGTCCTAAATGTATTGAGAATTCCTAGGTTCGGATGAGATTCATTGAAAATTATTCAATGGCATGTTTAAATCTCGATATGCCCCTCTAGTTTGTGACTGGGATACCGAGGATCACAAAGCAGGTGTGAATTACCATGCAAATTCACATGGTGCCTTCATTGTAACGATCACCTATTCGATGTGCCGGTAAACCACACACGCTCCATCGAACTATGATAAACAATGAATCAGCCTTTGCCACCTTTGCTTAGAACCAATTAGTGTGCCGGTAAACCACATACGCTCCACTAACTTCTTAGCAAGGGTGCAAAGTGTAATTTAATGGGATTGCATCAATTCACTTTTCCTAAAGTAACTAAGATTGGGAAGTTTTAAAAAATGTGTAGTTACTTTGTACTACTTATTATACTTTTAATGAGAGGATGAGGTTGCCCTATCCTACCCGTTCGGCTAACGACCCTCCACCGATCAAGCAAACGGTGGGTGTGAGTGTACACCCATTAACCGCCATTTTATAGGCCGCAACCTTATACCCACCTTATAGATCGACTTCGTGAATGAGTCCTACTAACGGTAAGACTAGCATTTTAGTTATACATATACATATACACACACACACACATATATATATATATATATATATATATATATATATATATATATATTAATCTTGTAATATTATATTAGTATAGGGTTGTATTTTAAACCTTTTAAAATCTAGGGTTTGAAATTTAAATTGTCTAAATTAAAACTTTTAATCACAAAATATAAATTTCAAAACTTGAGGACAAGTTTTAAACATTTAAAAAATGAAGGATCAAATAACAAATAATTTTAATTAACAATTAATTTCCTAATTATCTATATTTCATTTATTCAAGATTTCTTTCAAGATAATTACCAAAATAATCAAAATAATTAATTAATTATCATATAAGGAAATTAAATATTTTATTAGTTGATAAATATCTTTAATTAGATCAAGATAATAGTCATATATATCAAAAAATCGGATTAGGGTTGATCTAATATGATTAAGGTAAGTTTCCATAAGATAATCATGAAGAAATTCCGAATCTAGCCATTCCTGACGCTTGGACTCGCCGAGTGCACCAAGTGACTCGCCGAGTCCACTATGGAACTCGCCGAGTCCATGACTCAGAAACACAAAAATCGAATTTTGCAGTTTAGTTTCAGACAATTAAGCAACAATTTAATGAAAACCAAGCTAGGCTCTGATACCACTGATGGGTTTTAGCCATAAGAACTTTCCTATGTGCGCATGCAAAACCCTAATGCTTGGATCTAGGCTTTCTAATTAAACATGCTTTGAATCCAAGACTTCTAATGACTATTTAGGTGTAAGAACAATGTTAAAACAGATCTAGAATCATACCTTTGAATCTCTTGTTTGATCTTGTTGTCTTGGAGCTTCTAGAGTCACAATTGTCACTCCTCTAATGGCTTACAAACACCAAATAGCAAGGAGGATGATTTGAGAGAGAGGAGAGGGGAGGAAATCGGCCAGGGTTTCTATACTTTTGATGAAGTGTCGATTTCCCTTTGCCATAGGGTCTATTTATACTTGTAGACTCCTTAAGGGTTACAACCTAAACCCTAATTGGATAATCTTCTCTTAAGGCTATCCAAATCCATTCCTTAGATAACCCCTTGGATGATTTGAAGCAATCCTTAGCTTCTAGAATCCGTCCAATACATATCTATATGGATTTACAGTCTAAAGTTTAACTATCAAACAATTGACAGTTTATACCCTCTTATTTAATTAATCTCTTTAAGTCACCAAATTAATTCCAATTAATTCTATGACTTATATTAATCAAATAACAATATATTATTCATTAAATTATTCCCATAATATATTAATAATATTTATTCTCTCTTAATAAATCATCCTATCAAGTTGCTATGGTGAAGGCAACCTAAAAGGACCATGCACAACCGGGTCAAATACTTGCCTAATATAGTTGCAGCCTTAGACACTATTCCAACAGTCTCCCACTTGGATAAGTCTAGTAACTATATGCACTAGTACAATTCGGTTTGCAATCGTAGCTCTCAAAGACGCTGTCAAACTCTGATCTAATTAATCTTGTCCTTTAGATAAGGGATCGTACAGTCCTCTGTTAGATATCATGCTGACAATCCTATGGAATGGTTAGTCAAGCATTTAGGTTTCTCGATCTCTGATTTATTCGACATAGAACTTAATCGAACACATCAATTCAGTTCTGACCGGGCCCGGCACATAAGTCAAATCAAATCATCGAGCGGCCGAGATATCTCTTCTACCCTCTTAGGATAAAATTTACAGATAAACTTCGACTTATATGCATTTACTTATTCAATAATCAACTATACACAACAATGCGTTTTATAACATTGAGTTACCAATGCGTTTTCGCATTATCAATGTACAATCAATTAGCAAATAATAAACCATATATCTAGGTTTTAAGACTATATGATATTATCGTCTTGCGATCACCCTTTTATATCATATTCCATAAGGTGATTCCAGCAAGCGTGGGTTTGTTCCAATGCTCAAAACTAGTTCATAAGCACTCATGAACGTCGCAGCAACCCTTTGCTATGTCTAACACCATTTAGACAATCTACAGACCAATTCATGACAATCTTCATTCATATCTACTTCCAACATATGAACGATTGTGGACTATTTGAACAATTCGATTATTCCTAATAAACTCAATTATTCTGGAAGTCAAAACATGTAAAGTGAAACAATAGCTAAACAATTAACATAAGATAGTAACATTACTCATAAATAAAACTCCTTTATTTAATCATCAAATGTTAATTACATTTATCTATTACACGTTTCTAATACTATCTAATCTATGCTAATATCATCCTTCAGCCCAATACTCCTAGCATGCTGCAAGTGCTTAACCCTACTCAGTCCCTTCGTAAGCGGATCTGCTGGGTTATCTTCCGATGATATCCTCTTCACTACGAGTTGTCCTTCTTCTACACGATGTCTAATGAAGTGATATTTTCTGTCGATATGTCTTGATCTACCATGATCCCTCGGTTCCTTGGTCAAGGCAACCGCTCCTTAGTTATCACAGAAAATCTCCATGGGCTCCTTTATGGCAGGTACAACTCCAAGATCACCGATGAAGTTCTTTAGCCATATTGCCTCCTTCGACGCTTCACTCGCTGCAATGTACTCTGATTCGCACGTTGAATCAGCTACGGTTTCCTGCTTGGAACTTTTCCATGTCACTGCTCCTCCATTTAGGGTAAATACCCAGCCCGAATGCGAACGGTAGTTGTCCCTGTCGGTCTGAAAACTGGCGTCACTATACCCTCGCACCTTCAAGTCATCACTCCCTCCGAGGACTAAGAACCATTCCTTCGTCCTCCGAAGGTACTTAAGGATATTCTTCACCGCAATCCAATGTGCTCTGCCAGGGTTCCCTTGATATCTACTAACCATTCTCAAAGCGAAGGCTACATCAGGGCGAGTACAAGTCATAGCGTACATGATTGAGCCAACTACGGAAGCGTATGGTACTCGGCTCATTTCTGCTATTTCAGCTTCGGTACTCGGACTTTGAGTCTTACTCAATTTGGCATTACTTTATATCGGTAATTCTCCCTTCTTCGAGTTTTCCATACTAAAACGTTTTAGTACCTTCTCCAAGTAAGTGTTCTGACTAAGTCCAATTAGTCTCTTACTTCTTTCTCTTACTATCCTTATTCCCAAAATGTAAGAAGCCTCTCCAAGGTCCTTCATAGCGAAGCACTTCCTGAGCCAGGACTTAACCTCCTGCAGAGTCGGGATGTCGTTTCCTATGAGTAATATGTCATCGACATATAGAACGAGGAAGCTTACTATACTCCCACTGGCTTTGACATATACACAAGATTCATCTTCGCTTCGTACAAATCCAAACTCTTTGACTTTCTCATCGAAGCAAAGATTCCATATGCGAGACGCTTGCTTAAGTCCATAAATGGACTTCTCAAGCTTACACACTCTATTCGGATGCTTCGGATCCACAAACCCCTCTGGCTGAGCCATGTAAACATCCTCAGCTAACTTTCCGTTAAGGAAAGCGGTCTTGACATCCATTTGCCAAATCTCATAATCATGAAATGCGGCAATTGCTAGTATCACTCTAATAGATTTTATCTTCACAACTGGTGAGAAGGTCTCATTATAGTCAACTCCGGGAGTTTGAGTAAAGCCCTTCGCAACCAATCACGCTTTATATGTGTGTACGTTCCCATCTATGTCGGTCTTCTTCTTGAAGATCCATTTGCACCCAATGGTCTTACGTCCGGGCACATAATCAACCAAATTCCAAACTTGGTTATCATACATGGATTGGAACTCGCTATCCATTGCCTCTTTCCATTTCACAGACTCCGGGGCTGCCATGGCTTCCTTATAACTATTAGGTTCATCAAGATTTATTAGTGTACCATCACTAACATACGTGTCCCCTTCGGTAGTAATATGAAAACCATAAAACTGGGGTAGAACTCTAACTCTATCGGAACGTCTAAGAGGTAAGAATTCGTCAATCGGTTCAACCGGAGTTTCCTCCTCGGGTTGAGTGCCAGTGGTAGAGGTTCCTTCATCTATCGACTCTAGAATCTCTTCAAGCTCGATTTGCCTCCCACTGTCTCCTTGGCCTATGAGTTCTCGCTCTCGGAAAACTCCTCTCCTCGCAAAAATGACAACATTGTCCTTCGGTTTATAGAAGAGATATCCAAAGGATGTCTGCGGGTAGCCGATGAAAATACATCGCTCACTACGAGGTTCGAGCTTGTCGTGAGTATCTCGTCTTACGAAAACCTCGCAACCCCAAACCTTGATGTGTGCCAAGGAGGGAGCTTTCCCTGTCCACATCTCGTGAGGTGTTTTGGCAACCTTCTTAGTAGGGACTCGGTTAAGGATATGGGCGGCAGTCTCTAAGGCATACCCCCAAAAATAGATAGGTAGTGCAACACAACTCATCATAGAGCGAACCATATCCAATAAGGTTCGATTACGCCTTTCTGCCACACCATTCAACTGCGGTGTCCTAGGAGGCATCAATTGCGAAACTATTCCACACTCCTTGAGATAATCGTGGAATTCAAGACTTAGGTACTCTCCTCCTCGATCGGATCGAAGCATCTTGATTTTCCTGCCCAATTGATTCTCCACTTCATCCTTGAACTCTTTGAACTTTTCAAAAGTTTCTGACTTTTGCTTGATTAGATAGATATACCCATATCTACTATAATCATCGGTAAAAGTCACGTAGAAGCGGTTCCCATCCTTCGTGGTTGATCTAAACGGTCCACATACATCGGTATGTATTAAGTCCAATAGACCCTCACCCCTTTCACACGTACTTGTGAAGGGTGACTTAGTCATCTTTCCAAGTAAACAAGACTCGCATGTGTCATCTTCCCTAAGGTCGAATGACTCCAACACTCCATCCTTTTGGAGTTGGGCTATGCGTTTCTTGTTGACATGTCCAAGACGACAATGCCACAAGGATGCTTTATCCATACTAGTGGAAGAATCTATATTCAAAACATCATTTCCTAAGTTATCAACAATCATAACAGTTTCATAAATTCCATTACATGGTATAGCTTCAAAGTAAAAGACACCATTTAGATACGCCAAAATCGAACCATTCTCATTACTAAAAGAAAATCTAAAACCTTGTCTATATAAACCATGAAATGAAATGATGTTTCTAGCCATTTCTGGCGAATAGCAACAATTGTTCAAATCTAAACATAAATTATTCCTAAGCACTAAAGAATATACTCCAATCTTGGTCACAGGCGACGATCTTCTGTTCCCCATGATTAGATTAATGCTTTCTTGCTCCACATCCCTACTTCTTCTTAGTCCCTGCACATTAGAACAAATATGGTAACCACAACCGGTATCAAGAACCCAAGAAATAGCATGATTAGAATCGTTAGATTTAATTGTATATATACCTGCGAAAGATGGCTTGATCTTTCCTTCCTTGATGGCTTGCAGGTACTCTGGGCAGCTTCTCTTCCAATGTCCTATATTGTGGCAGTGGTGGCACTCTGCCTCCTTAGGGTTAGGGCAGGGCTTAGTGGGATCAATTTTGGTCCCACTAGAAGAGGCACCATCTCGGGCTTTAACCTTGCGATAGTTCTTAGACGAAGCCTTCCTCTTCTTTCCCTTTCCTTGACCAATAGCCAAGACAGGAGCAGCGGGTGGATTGGGAGTTGGTGCAACAGACTTGTCTTTGAAGTTGCTCTCAGCGACCCTCAAGAGACTTTGGAGTTTGCTTAGGGTGACCTCCTCTTTGTTCATGTGGTAGGTCATCCTAAATTGGTTGTACATCGGAGGTAAAGAGTGAAGAACCATGTCGATCGCCAAGTCTTCCCCAAAGTCAACATTTAACTTGCGAAGGCGGTCGACATACCTTTGCATCTTTTGCAGGTGCACGTTAAGAGACTCTCCATGACCCATCTTAGCGGAAATCATGTTAGTGAAAATCTCATAACGCTCTTGTCTCGCGTTTTGGTGGTATCTCTCCAATAAGTCTTGATGCATCTCGTACGGGTACATGTCCTTGTAGGACTTTTGGAATTCGGAGTTCATGGTGGCTATCATGATGCAATGTACCTTCGTTGCATCTCGCTCATGAGTTTCGAAAGCGGTAATTTCAGCCGGAGTAGCAATTTCAGGGTTGATTTTCTTGAGCTTCTCATCGAGGACATACTCCTTATCCTCATAGCGAGCAATGGTGCGAATGTATCTTATCCATTCGCTAAAGTTCGTTCCATCGAAGGTGACCTTTTGGCAAAGGCTCATCAACGTGAAAGAACTAGCAGCAGCGTTGTTGGCGTTCGACATCTACAAATAGAAAGGACAAAGATAGATTAGAATAT
Source organism: Lactuca sativa (assembly GCF_002870075.4). Lineage (NCBI taxonomy): Eukaryota > Viridiplantae > Streptophyta > Magnoliopsida > Asterales > Asteraceae > Lactuca > Lactuca sativa. The sequence goes on along the minus strand of NC_056630.2, from coordinate 35,644,405 downwards.
GAATCCCTAATTATCACCCAATAAGAAAAATTAGGGCTAGGATCCAACAACAACATTTACATATTAGAAAAGGGATGTCGTAATCTAACATGCAAATAAATTGAAGGTAAGTGAATGACGATTCACTAATTCTCCACCATAAAACCTAACTATTAGTCCTAAATGTATTGAGAATTCCTAGGTTCGGATGAGATTCATTGAAAATTATTCAATGGCATGTTTAAATCTCGATATGCCCCTCTAGTTTGTGACTGGGATACCGAGGATCACAAAGCAGGTGTGAATTACCATGCAAATTCACATGGTGCCTTCATTGTAACGATCACCTATTCGATGTGCCGGTAAACCACACACGCTCCATCGAACTATGATAAACAATGAATCAGCCTTTGCCACCTTTGCTTAGAACCAATTAGTGTGCCGGTAAACCACATACGCTCCACTAACTTCTTAGCAAGGGTGCAAAGTGTAATTTCATGGGATTGCATCAATTCACTTTTCCTAAAGTAACTGAGATTGGGAAGTTTTAAAAAATGTGTAGTTACTTTGTACTAGTTATTATACTTTTAATGAGAGGATGAGGTTGCCCTATCCTACCCGTTCGGCTAACGACCCTCCACCGATCAAGCAAACGGTGGGTGTGAGTGTACACCCATTAAGCGCCATTTTATAGGCCGCAACCTTATACCCACCTTATAGATCGACTTCGTGAATGAGTCCTACTAACGGTAAGACTAGCATTTTAGTTATACATATACATATACACACACACACACACACATATATATATATATATATATATATATATATATATATATATATATATATTAATCTTGTAATATTATATTAGTATAGGGTTGTATTTTAAACCTTTTAAAATCTAGGGTTTGAAATTTAAATTGTCTAAATTAAAACTTTTAATCACAAAATATAAATTTCAAAACTTGAGGACAAGTTTTAAACATTTAAAACATGAAGGATCAAATAACAAATAATTTTAATTAACAATTAATTTCCTAATTATCTATATTTCATTTATTCAAGATTTCTTTCAAGATAATTACCAAATAATCAAAATAATTAATTAATTATCATATAAGGAAATTAAATATTTTATTAGTTGATAAATATCTTTAATTAGATCAAGATAATAGTCATATATATCAAAAAAATGGATTAGGGTTGATCTAATATGATTAAGGTAAGTTTCCATAAGATAATCATGAAGAAATTCCGAATCTAGCCATTCCTGACGCTTGGACTCGCCGGGTGCACCAAGTGACTTGCCGAGTCCAGCCAACTCACTGAGTCCACTATGGAACTCGCCGAGTCCATGACTCAGAAACACAAAAATCGAATTTTGCAGTTTAGTTTCAGACAATTAAGCAACAATTTAATGAAAACCAAGATAGGCTCTGATACCACTGATGGGTTTTAGCCATAAGAACTTTCCTATGTGCGCATGCAAAACCCTAATGCTTGGATCTAGGCTTTCTAATTAAACATGCTTTGAATCCAAGACTTCTAATGACTATTTAGGTGTAAGAACAATGTTAAAACAGATCTAGAATCATACCTTTGAATCTCTTGTTTGATCTTGTTGTCTTGGAGCTTCTAGAGTCACAATTGTCACTCCTCTAATGGCTTACAAACACCAAATAGCAAGGAGGATGATTTGAGAGAGAGGAGAGGGGAGGAAATCGGCCAGGGTTTCTATACTTTTGATGAAGTGTCGATTTCCCTTTGCCATAGGGTCTATTTATACTTGTAGACTCCTTAAGGGTTACAACCTAAACCCTAATTGGATAATCTTCTCTTAAGGCTATCCAAATCCATTCCTTAGATAACCCCTTGGATGATTTGAAGCAATCCTTAGCTTCTAGAATCCGTCCAATACATATCTATATGGATTTACAGTCTAAAGTTTAACTATCAAACAATTGACAGTTTATACCCTCTTATTTAATTAATCTCTTTAAGTCACCATATTAATTCCAATTAATTCTATGACTTATATTAATCAAATAACAATATATTATTCTTTATATTATTCCCATAATATATTAATAATATTTATTCTCTCTTAATAAATCATCCTATCAAGTTGTTATGGTGAAGGCAACCCAAAAGGACCATGCACAACCGGGTCAAATACTTGCCTAATATAGTTGCAGCCTTAGACACTATTCCAACAGTCTCCCACTTGGATAAGTATAGTAACTATATGCACTAGTACAATTCGGTTTGCAATCGTAGCTCTCAAAGACGCTGTCAAACTCTGATCTAATCAATCTTGTCCTTTAGATAAGGGATCGTACAGTCCTCTGTTAGATATCATGCTGACAATCCTATGGAATGGTTAGTCAAGCATTTAGGTTTCTCGATCTCTGATTTATTCGACATAGAACTTAATCGAACACATCAATTCAGTTCTGACCGGGCCCGGCACATAAGTCAAATCAAATCATCGAGCGGCCGAGATATCTCTTCTACCCTCTTAGGATAAAATTTACAGATAAACTTCGACTTATATGCATTTACTTATTCAATAATCATCTATACACAACAATGCGTTTTATAACATTGAGTTACCAATGCGTTTTCGCATTATCAATGTACAATCAATTAGCAAATAATAAACCATATATCTAGGTTTTAAGACTATATGATATTATCGTCTTGCGATCACCCTTTTATATCATATTCCATAAGGTGATTCCAGCAAGCGCGGGTTTGTTCCAATGCTCAAAACTAGTTCATAAGCACTCATGAACGTCGCAGTGTGGACGGTAGTATTGGGCCCGTACTACTGAAGACACCGGGTCAGTGCACAGTCCAAGTAAGAATCCTTGGAGTACCAAGGAACAAGTAGGATGGAGTACTCGAATGTGAGTATACTCGAGCGAGTCCCTGATATTATTCTTGTATTGTATTTCAGAGAGAGATCATGGTTGGGACTCGCCACACGCCAGGGACCAGTGATACGAGGGATTAGGAGATCCGTAGGATCATCCAGGAGGAGGTGGTTGCGGCCATCAGGGCAGAGATACCAGAGATGTTCGGGTCTATCAAGACCACGTTGATAGAGACATTTGATGAGAAGTACGCTGCTCTTTCTGAGGCTGCTGTTCCTGCAGCCATTGCGGCTATAGCTGCGACGAGGCCGCAGGGTGGTGATGCGTTGCTGTTCCGAGAGTTCAGCAACACAAAACCACCGGAGTTTGACGGGACCCAGGACCCGATTGCGGCGATGAGATGGATTTCAGACATAGAGGGGTGTTTCTTTACTTGCTCATCTCCTGAGCATTTGAGAGTCCGGTTCGCGCTGAACCAGCTTCGCTTGGGAGCGAAGGACTGGTGGAAATTTGTGACGATGCATTATACGCATGTTGAGCTTGCAGCAGTGACCTGGGAGAGGTTCACTGCTATGTTCCGAGATGAGTACGTTCCCCAGGTGGAGAGGGAGCATTTGGCCCAGGAGTTTCTGACCCTCAAGCAGGGTACTGAGTCTGTTACGGTGATTATGAGGATGTTTCATGAGCGGGCGATGTTCTGCCCAGAGCACGTGTCCTCCGAGCAGGCACATATGAGTCGATATTTGAGCATTCTGAGGAGGGACATACGTGAGTTCGTGGCGAACTCGACGTATCGGACGTTTGCCGAGCTTCAGGCAAATGCCCGGAAGAGGGAGATAGAGCTGGAGACTCAGGCTAGGGAGGAGGCCGAGTCTCAAGGGAGGGATCGGCGACCGGTGCAGTCTCAGCTGGTAGCCAAGCGGGCCAAGCCCGCCGATTCGTGATCAGGGGCCAGAGGGCTGCACTTGTGGCAAGTTCGGCAAGAGCCACGATGGAGTGTGCAGAGCAGGGTCTTGCTATAAATGTGGCAAGGAGGGGCATATGGCCAAGGACTGCCCCAAGGGGTTTGCAGTATGTTTTCACTACAACCAGACCGGACACCGGAAGGCAGAGTGTTCGTAGTTGCGGGGATTAGCACAGGGAGCACCTCAGGGATCTGCCCCTGCCGCCATCAGAGCTACCGAGAGTCGGCCAGTGAAGGCTGAGGCGCCGAGGGCAAGAGGGAGAGCCTTTCAGTTGACCGCGGAAGAGGTCCACGCAGCGCCCGATGTCGTGGCTGGTATGTATTCTTTCGTGTATTTATTTTGATGTTGTGATATTGTGCTTATATTATGTTATGCGTAGGTACTTTTCTTGTGAATTCTGTACCTGCCTTGGTGTTATTTGACTCGGGTGCGAGTCGGTCTTTTGTATCTTTGGCTTTCAGTCAGCATATCAGTGTTAGTCGGGAGGCGTTGAGTTGGCCTCTGAGAGTTTCCATAGCTGACGAGAGGGTGATATATGCCACGGAGGTGATCCGTAGGTGCGTATTCGAGACTTTTTGGTGTTGAGTTCCCGATTGATTTGGTTCCTATTGCGATGGGTGATGTCTGTGTCATTGTGGGCATGGACTGGTTAAGCATATTTGGTGCGGTTATCGACTGCGAGCGACAGCTGGTGACCATACGAGACCCTAGTGGGGGAGTTCTTACGGTGTACGGCGAGGGTACACGTTCTGGGTCAACGTTTTGTTCGGCCGCTAGAGTGAGGCAGTGTCTACAGCAGGGCTGTAAGGGCTTTGTGGCATATGTGATGGATACGCGGGTTGATTCAGAGAGACCGAGGTCAGTTGAGGAGGTTCCGATAGTGCGCGAGTTCCCGGATGTATTTCCAGAGGAGTTGTCGGGTGTGCCTCCCGTGAGGCAAGTGGAGTTCAGTATCGATTTGGTTTCGGGGGCCGCGCCTATTGCCAAGGTGCCCTATCGCCTTGCACCTCCAGAGATGCAAGAGTTATCCTCGTAGCTTCAGGAGCTGTTGGGAAAGGGGTTTATTCGGCCGAGCAGCTCGCCGTGGGGAGCGCCTATCCTTTTTGTCAAGAAGAAGGATGGTTCACACCGGATGTGCATTGATTACCGGGAGTTGAACAAGCTGACGGTCAAGAACCGTTATCCGTTGCCAAGGATCGATGATTTGTTCGATCAGTTGCAGGGAGCATCTTGGTTCTCCAAGATCGATTTGAGATCGGGATATCATCAGGTAAGGGTGCAAGATGAGGATATCCAGAAGACAGCGTTCAGGACTCGTTATGGGCATTATGAGTTTGTGGTGATGCCTTTCGGACTCACCAATGCCCCGGCAGTGTTCATGGATCTCATGAACAGAGTGTGCAGGCCAATGTTGGATCAGTTGGTAATCATGTTCATCGACGATATTTTGGTGTATTCGAGATCCAGAGAGCAGCATGAGGAGCATCTGAGGGAGATCCTCGGATTTCTGAGATCGGAGAGGCTCTACGCCAAATTCTCCAAGTGTGATTTCTGGTTGCGAGAGGTCCAGTTCCTAGGGCACCTCGTTAACCAGAAGGGGATTTTGGTCGACCCGGCCAAAGTGGAGGCAGTGATGAGTTAGGAGGTACCGAGGACACCGTCCGAGATCAGGAGTTTCTTGGGGCTGGCAGGCTTTTATCGGAGATTTATCAGGGATTTCTCCAAGATCGTCGTGCCACTCACCAGGTTAACCCGGAAGGGTGTCGCTTTTTCGTGGGGACCAGAGCAGCAGACCTCCTTTGAGACGCTTCGCTAGAGGTTGTGTGAAGCCCCATTGTTAGCCCTCCCGGAGGGGATGGAGGACTTTGTGGTGTATTGTGATGCGTTGATCTTGGGATTGGGAGCGGTGCTGATGCAGAGAGGGCATGTAATAGCATACGCATCGAGGCAGCTGAAGCCTCATGAGTCGAGGTATCCCACCCACGATCTTGAGTTGGGGGCGGTGGTGTTCGCCCTCAATATTTGGCATCACTATCTGTACGGGGTTCGGTGTATGATATACACGGACCACAAGAGCCTGAAGTATTTGATGGATCAGCCCAACCTAAACATGCGTCAGAGGAGGTGGTTGGACGTGGTCAAGGATTATGATTGTGAGATCCTGTACCACCCGGGCAAGGCTAATGTTGTAGCCAATGCACTGAGCCGCAGGGCGGAGAGCACCCTGTTGCGAGATGTATGTTTGAGATTGACCATGATAGCTCCAGTTGGACATCATTCGTGGGGCACAGGCTGAGGCTGTGCAGCCTGAGATGCAGAAGAAAGAGCAAGTTGTTGGGTTGGTATCGGAGTTCGTTACCGATGGTCGTGGGCTTATGACATTTCAGGGGCGTATCTGGGTACCGTTTGTGGGAGGGACGCATACCATTTTGATGGAAGAGGCTCATCGGTCGAAATTCTCGATCCATCCTGGGGCCACTAAGATGTATTTAGATCTGAGGAGAGAGTATTGGTGGCCCTGTATGAAGAGGGATTTCGCGTGGTTTGTTGAGAGGTGCTTAACCTGCCGTAGGGTTAAGGCCGAGCACCAGAGACCGCATGGTAAGTTGCAGCCGTTGGAGGTTCCCGAATGGAAGTGGGAACAGATTACCATGGATTTTATCACCAAATTGCCAAGGACTGCTAGGGGAGTCGATGCAATTTGGATGATTGTGGACAGGTTGACAAAGAGCGCCCACTTCCTTGCTATCAGTGAGAGCTCTTCCGCAGAGAAGTTAGCAGAGATGTACGTGAGGGAAGTCGTATCTCGGCATGGAGTGCCGATCTCGATTGTCTCAGACCGAGATGTACGTTTCACTTCCAGATTCTGGAAGAGGTTTCATGAGGAGCTGGGTACTAGGCTGCATTTTAGTACCGCATATCACCCCCAGACTGATGGACAGAGTGAGTGGACGATTCAGACGCTCGAGGACATGCTCCAGACATGTGTGTTGGATTTCGAGGGGAGTTGGGACACGTATTTTCCCTTGGCAGAGTTTTCCTACAACAACAACCATCATTCGAGCATTGGTATGCCACCCTTTGAGCTGTTGTGTGGGAGGAGGTGTCGGACCCCCATTTGCTGGGGAGAGGTCGGGCAGCGTGTTATGGGCAGTACGGAGATTGTGTTGCAGACGACTAAGTAGATACAGCAGGTCAGGCAGAGGTTATTGACAGCTCAGAGTCGTCAGAAGAGTTATGCGGACAGGCGCCGGTCCGAGCTCGAGTTCCAGGTCGGCGACTTTGTTCTCCTGAAGGTCTCTCCTTGGAAAGGAGTGATCCGATTCAGGAAGAGGGACAAGTTGGGGCCTCGTTATATCGGTCCTTTTCGGGTGGTTGCAAGGGTAGGCAGGGTAGCCTACCGGTTGGAGCTACCTGTAGAGTTAGGTCAGATCCATGACACTTTCCACGTGTCGCAATTGCGGAAGTGTATAGCCGATGAGTCGGCAGTGGTACCATTGGAGGATATTCAGGTGGATGCGAGCCTGAATTATGCTGAGAGACCGGTGGCAATCAGAGATCGGATGATCAAGGTTTTGAGGAACAAGGAGGTACCTTTGGTTTTGGTTCAGTGGCAACATCGGAAGGGGTCCGAGATGACTTGGGAGTCAGAGTCGGAGATGCGAGGGCAACATCCAGAGTTGTTCGAGGAATGAGAATTCGAGGGCGAAGTCTAGTTCTAGTGGGGGAGAATTGTAACACCTCGAGATTCAGGTGCATTTCTTTCATCCTTGTTCTTATTTGAATTTTCATGTTTAGTCCTTGAGTGGAGGATGTGTAGCAAGTGAGTACACTAGGCGTACCAGAGGGGTACGCTGCGCGTACTCACGCGCTTAAACTGGACGCGAAATCGCCAAGGTACGCTGGGCGTACCTAGAGTTACGTCGGGCGTACCCGGCCCAGGTACAAAAACCGTAATTCTCCTTGTGCACTATTTAAAGGGTGTTATGGCTCATTCCTTAGCCTCCCTATCAGTGAGTGAAACCCTAAAAGAGAGCCCCATCGTTCTTAGAGTGAGAGAGTGTTGATTTGAGCTTGTTGGTGCTTTAGTGGCTTGGTGAAGAAGGAGGAAAGGAGATCTTGGAGGCTAAAGCTTGAGGTGCCATTTTGGATCTGAGATCTACAGAGGAAAGAGCTACTCTTGGAGGTATAAAGTCCAAAACTTTCCTCTTTTTTTGGTTGTTGTTGTATGTGTCCTTTTTAGGGCTCAAAACCCCAAAGGTGGAGACTTTATGAGTGTAAAGTGCTCCATGGTCCGAGACCTGTCCCTTTTCAGTGTTATTAGTGATGTAGAGCCATAAAGTTCCCATCTTAGATGTTACTTTGGAGTCATGCATATGTTTTAAGCCTTGTAGAGTTGAAGGTTGGATCATTTTGGGAGTTAGTGACTTGTTCAGCCATGCAAAGGCTTAAAGTCATCAACTTTATGGTTTAAGGGGCTTAGAAGGGGTCATATCTAAAATATGGACGTAGGTCTTAACTGTTTAAGACCTCAAGAGCAAAAGGGCTGAAGCAGGGGAGTACGTCGGGCGTAATCCCTAGTACACGCCGCGTACTGGGTGACGCCCCCCGATTCTGTGGTGCAGCCATGTACGCCCAACGTACACATCTGGTACGCGCAGCGTAACCTGGAGAGTTGACTTTTAGGGTATGGTCTAATGCGGGGCTTTGAGCTATGGGAGGGGTAAACTGGTCTTTTACCCTTCTGAGAGTGTCATAAGAGAGCATAGTCTAGCCTTTGAGAGTTATATTAAATAGAGTATTATTTTCATATGATTAGTCGGAGGCTAGGCCAGCGTTTACCGAATTAGAGATTTACCGAGATACCCAAGGTGAGTCTTCTCACTATACTTTACCTAGTGTGGTAATAGAGTTAAGAGACAGAGTATTATAGAGTTGTATGCCAGTGTGATTGCATGTTATTATGTGTTATGATTTATGTGATATGTGATATGCATGATTCAGAGTTATAGAGTTGGGACTTTCGGGTCCCTAGAGTTAGGGCCAGAGGGCCCACTGAGAGTTGGGGCTGGAGGGCCCCACTGAGACACATTGACCAGAGGGTCAACAGAGTTACAACCTCGAGTGGCTATTATGTGATTAGTGTGGTATTTTGGGGAACTCACTAAGCTTATGCTTACAGTGTTCAATGTTATGTGTTTCAGGTACCAGTGATGACCGCGGGAAGGCGTCGGCTTGATTTGTACACACATATGGGATTGGATGTATTTTGATCTCGGGAGACATTTGTGATTTAAAAACATGATGTTATGACACTTTATGAATGAATGGTTTTATCTAAAACGTGTTTCCAAATGTGAAAATTTGTTTTAATTTTTACGGTGTTACATTAATTAGGAAAGTGAAGTTTTATGGTTTAAAAACATTCCTTATGTTAGAATATGAACATAAGCAAAAACCGTGCATGATTTTGAGTATGTATGAAAAAATATGAGAAAAACATGTTTGGTGACATAAAGCATCCTAACTTGGCCTGTGTGGATTTTTGCCTTGGAAATCACACAGTCTGTGTGATGCCCAACAAGCCAAAACCGACCAAAATTACACTTTTCGACATCCTACTTCCATCCCACTACATTCAAACATCCAACAAATTTCCTAAATTACTTCAATAGATGTAATAACTCTATGAAACTTATTTTAAACTCAATTGTGTCCTATTTCCATAGTGACTTAACGATTAAGACATTTTAAAGTCACAAGAGCTATAAGGAATCTCATGACCTTAATGTACCAACATTGCTCCATAAACTCTTAACGACTTCCAACTTCACCTATAACTATTCCAAGTAACTAATAAGTTCTTAATGAACTTCCAACAAACTTTTAAAGCTCTAAGATTACTTATTATACCATGGATTGTTCAATTCATTGAATTTAACTGTTGGAATTAATAATTTTATAGTTGATACAACTCAAACTCCATTTTCTTTCAAAATCATTTTCAATCTAGTAAATCATTAATTTAACCACCATCTACATGATCTAATGCTTTAATCCATAGTAGTTTCCATACTTAGCAAATTATCAAAGAAGTTACTTCCAAAATTTCATGGATTGCTATTGAAACCCTAAATCATGTTTAACACGAATGAATCTAATGAAATTCATGGTGATTAATAATAATTCAACTTGAGATTTGATTTTTGATTATTGAAACACATTTAACTCGATCATTATACTTAATTATCATAACCACCATGATTCTCCCATGGATGGAGCTTCAAGCTAGTGTACAAGTTATTATTGTCATTGTGCAACTCAAATCACCCTAAATCATCTAACGAATTGGAATCAAAACTTTGATGGTGGAGTATTAATCCCTTGATTCAAGCACATAGATGTAAGATTTGATGCTGAAATCGTATTCTGCGTTTGAATCAACAACCAAATACTACTAGTTCAATGACGTATAATTTTGTATTTGATGGAAATCATTAAACCCTAACTCAAAATTTTGGTAGAATTTAGAAGAAGATGCTACCTCACAAAGCTCATATATTGTAGATGTCGATTTCCTTCTTCAATTCTCCTTGAGATTCGCCTCAAATATCTAGATCAAGCTCAAAATCATCATGCTCTTATCCGTTTCCCTATCTAGTTTGATTTTTTTCCATTCAAACGGAGAAGAGGCCCACTAAAAGGGTAATATATTTTTCGATTTGTACACATTTGGTCACTGAGTTTTTTTTCGTCCACATTTACCCCTTCAACTTGTTAAACTGTACACATCCAGTCCTTATGACCGGTTACTCCAGGTTAGCCGGGAAAAATGACTTATTAGGGTAATATATTTCTCATTTGGTACACATTTAGTCCTTAATATTTTTGTACACATTTAGTCCTTAATTTTTTTTTTTGTTTCAAAATAAGTAATTTTTTTTTGTTTTTGTACCAATTCAGTACTTATGAATGATTTATTTAAAGTTTTTCTCACGACATCTAACATGATACTATCATTGATGACAGAGACGGTTCTCTTTGGGTGCCCGCTGTGGCACCGACAACCCCTGCTTTTTCTGTACGCAGTGTAAATTTTTTGATTTTTTTTTCTTTTTTCTACTTACCGGCAACACCTACTACCAAATCCTACGTCCGTCCCTGATTGATGAGGTATTTGGGGCTGTTGATGTTTATGTTCATCGCGGCCTCGACTGCTTGGTTGCATAGGTCTTGTGGTTTCGCTTAGGTTTTGTATTCCGAACGTCGTAATTTCTTCATACGATATCTAATTTTAACGATCTTTATGTCTACGTGTTCGTTTTTTACGTCTGCTATAACTTTCGTTAAGATTACTCCCGTTAAAATATAATATGTTTTTACTTACGATTTTATAAAAAAAACATCCATAAATACATTCATAAAAAACGTATGGATATAAAGATCGTAATTAAAAAATATATTACTTTTTAACGGGAGTAATCTAAACGAAAGTTGTAGTAGACTAAAATACAAACACATAGATATAAAGATCGTTAAAATCCGAGATAGTATGAAAAAGTTATGATGTTCAAAACACATGACCTAAGCAACCAAGTAGTTGAGATCGTGATGGACATAAGCATCAAAAGTCTAAAACACCTCGTTAATGATTATTCCATGTAAGATGTTGTGAGAAAAACTTAAAGAAAACATTCATAAGTATTGAATGAGTAAAAAAACAAAAATTTGCAACAAAAAAAATAAGGACTAAATGTGTACAAAAATATTAAGGACTAAATGTGTATAAAATGAGAAATATATTACCATATTAAGACATTTTTACCGGTTAACCTGAAATAATCGGTCATAAGGACTCAATGTGTACATTTTAACAAGTTGAAGGGATAAATGTGAATAAAAAATAAACTCAGTGACCAAATATGTACAAATCGAAGAATATATTACCCTTTTAAGTCATTATCCCTTATTTTAACCATTAATAAATTTAGTCTTTTGATTCAACTTTTAAAAGTTTAGGTTTTTGCACCAAGTTATCAACATTTTAGCAGGGGAGTCCTAAATGTTTATATTTTCAGGCCTCAAGTTTGATACACTTGTCAATTTTAGCCCCTCTTAATTTATTTTCTATTTGTAAGTCCCAATTGACTGTTTTCTTTCAATATTCCATCTATATTATTTTATTTACTATTATATATATATATATATATATATATATATATATATATATATATATATATATATATATATATATATACTAGCCGTTTACCCGCGTAAAGCGGCGGACGACAAATAGTTTGTTTCGATAATTAATTTCTTTTCGATGGAGAATGATTATTTTCAATTCAATCATTAGTTTGTTTTACGAAACATGTCATATTAAACATAAAGAAAATTAATGAAATGACCAAATTATAGGGTGTTGAGTATTTATTTGGATGAAAAAAGATGTAGTCAAAACCTTGGAAAAAAAAGATTTATAGGAGTTTGTTTAAATTTTAATATTATTTTATTAGTGATTAGTTGTACAATTAGCTTAATGATTTGGACGTCTTAAAAAAATATTATTATTTTATTCAATCTATTTTTAGAAATAGTGGGATTTATTTTATAAGATAGTAAAGATATATATATATATATATATATATATATATATATATATATATATATTAATTTATCAATTATTTTCTCTATGTTCAATAACTTTTATTTTGACTAAAAGAATCCCAAAAATTTTATCCCCGTTATGAAATTTCATTGAAAACAGTATAGGATTTGTTCCTTCTCAACACAAAACACAAAACACAAAACAAGAAGAAATAAGTTAGTAACTTTATGTTTTGAAATTGAATTTAAATGACACCGATGTACTTAATAGAGACATATACCATATATCATTTTGGTTTCCAAGTGCTGATTCAATAGTTTGAATGGTTCACATTTGAAACACCATTTTTAACAAAAATGTTGAGTCAATGAACAATGATCGCCCTTTGGATTAGAGATTCTAGGGTTAATGAGGAGATTAAAGATGAACAGACAACTGAAAAATAGGGATTATATATGCGATTGTAGGTAGAATCTATTTCTATTATGACGTTAAGTGTTAGAGAGTTGATAGTTGATACATATATTAAATGACAAAATTAACCTCATGTAAGAGGCACGTGGGAAGGGTTAACATTAACGGAAATTAAGCCGGTGGACAAAATCCACAATGAAAATAAGCCAATAATACCATATCCATAATTTTGAAAGTCGTTTGTGTGTACCAAAGAAATTGACAAAACCCCGGACCAAATTTGCAAAAAGAAGTAAAATAAAAGGATAAAAGTAAATAAATTAAATATAAAGCAGCTTTCGCGGTTACAACTCTGTTCATAGGTTGTTGGTTGTGTCGAGCGAAAGTGACGACAAAATGCATCACCGTTAAGCAGGGTGCCTGAAAGTCAAGTCTGAGTCCAAGACAAAATTTGAAGCGATAGAAATGGGTTCTTACAGCGTCTGCGTCCTTCCTCTATGATCGAATCGCACGTTGGAGCACCTCGTCCATGTAAAACTCTGCAACTCTCTACCAGCCCTTTAGGCTCGTCAAATTCCTACCGTCATATCCGTGTATGCTTATTCAGTTATTTGTTTGTGTACTTTGATTGTACCAATTTATCTGTCTACAAATACTTGTAAATGGAAACCCTAGGTCAAGTATCATAAACGACTTGCTGTGTTTTGAGAGAGACAACGAACACAGAAGGGACGGAGGTCGGAGAACTGAGAAAATATGTGTCGAAAGTTAGATGACCTTAGGGCCATTATGTTGTAGTTCAGGGGTCAAAATGGAAATTTGTGTTGGCAAATCTGACTCTTTACTAGCCATTCGATCTTTGTGCATTCACATATCCAATCCCTGACTAAATATCTTCTTGAAAAGTTTTGCATGTTCGTTGAAAATTCCATCTCTTTTCTCTTTATGGATTTTACTTTGTATGCTGTTTTGTCTCAAATGCTTCATTCCTTAAATGATTCAAATATAGAGATTTTAGGAAATCAAAGACACAAAGAATATCAATTTATTTGGATGGTCAAAGTTAGCTCCAGCATCCAGGGCATCAATCATCTCCAGCTTTAGACTTAAGGATCTTTCTTGCACTACAAACAGGAATCTTGGAACTCCAAAAAGCATGGAATACTTTTCCACTGCTGTTATATTTCTCCTTACTGTATTGGGTGTTGTTTTTTATTATTTACAGAAACAACAGGAGGAAGATGATGGTGAGCAGAAGAAATCATCCCTGTCATCATCATCATCGGATCAACAACGATCCCTACCTGAAGAAGAACATGAAAAGAGGAAAGATTCATTCTCATCATGGTCACCAAGTAAACCATGTCGACGTTTTTCACTTGCTGAAATCAAATTGGCAACTAATGATTTCGATGATGCGTTTGTAATCGGAAAGGGTGGATTCGGGAAGGTATATAAAGGTAAGATTGAGTTTGGTGAAGAAGGAATTGATGTTGCCATTAAGAGGTTGAATCTTGAACATTCGAGTCAAGGGGCAACCGAGTTCAAGGCAGAGATTGAGATGCTTTCCCAGTTTCGCCATAGTCACATTGTCTCTCTTTTAGGATACCATGAAGGATCTGATAAAAGAGAGATGATCCTTGTTTATGAATACATGCTGAATGGAAGCCTTGATCATCATCTCCACAAAATAAGAGCCAATGGAAGTAATTCTTCTCTGCTAACATGGATCGAGAGGCTCAACATTTGTATAGGTGCTGCCCGTGGTTTGGACTACCTCCATACGGGTACAAGTGTGCAATCAAGAGTCATACACCGTGATATCAAGAGCTCAAACATCTTGCTGGATGAGAATTTGGCTGCTAAGATTTCCGACTTTGGGTTGTCAAGGATTGGCCCAGCCAATCTGGTGGGCACCACTAATGTTTATACCGATTTCATAAAAGGTACATTTGGGTACATGGATGCTGAGTATTTTGCAACTCACAGACTGACACGAAAGTCTGATGTGTATGCATTTGGTGTGGTGTTATTGGAAGTGTTGTGTGGTAGGCCTGCTCTGGATTTCACATTAGATGAGGAGCAACACAGCCTGGCGGTATGGGCCAGAGACTGCATCGAAGAAGGTAAGATTGATCGAATCATTGATCCCAGTTTGAGGGGTCAAACCACAGCTAGTTGTCTGAATGAATTTGCACAAATTGCATATGAATGTATGCTTAGTTCTTCAAAGAATCGACCCACAATGACTAAGGTAGTGGCTCGGCTAGAATTTGTGTTGGCATTGGGGTCACAAAAACATGGGGGAGTGACAATTGCTGAAAAGGTGTGGGTGCTGTTCTCTATTCCAGTTAAACATGAACTCTTAGAAACTTAATCGTTAGACAAACCCATGGTTGTCCATTATATTGAATCCCATACAAGAAGTAAAACTATCTCAAATTACATGGATGACATGCTTCATGGATCCCACTTCTGACTATTTATGCATGTATATGTTTTCACATATCTATATATGTATATGCATGTACACATCTATATTCACATGTATGCACATATCTGTATATGTATACTATTCTGTTTTGACCAAGAAAGAATACTAAAATTCTTCAACAATGGTTGAAGAAGACAGCTACAGCACAATGACTAATGATCTGAACTCATGAAATGCTACAAATCTTTTGATCCTATGTCCAAAACAACTACAAAGTTACAAAATATAAATACATGTCAGAACCAAAACCGACCAACACAACTGGATCTAAAGATTGTGTACCATGTAACACCCTTCCGTGAGGGATTAGCGAATACCTAGGTTTTAAAAGGCGTGAAGCGCTCCGAGGCAATTAGCCATCCGAGAGCCTCATTTTTTGAGGCGCTTCGAATCGAACGATTCACGTACGCGAGGCGCTTGTATATTCAAAAAAAAAAGTTAAAGTATTTTATAACCATAACTCCTAGACAAAACAACTTAATAACCAAGTTAAGAAGCAAAAACACCAATGTCATAATTCAAAGACAAACACAGAACATAACAGAAATCATAAATAACCAAAATGCCTAAAATTCATCAGCATCATCGTCATCAACATCAATTCCAAGTACCTCCTCCCCATGTCTTCTTCTATCTCTTCATCAATCAAGCTAAATCCCCTAGAAGCCCTTTTACAATTTGAGGTTTCAGATGCCCTCCTAGTAGAACTTGGTGTAGATGACCTCCTAGTAGAATAATTAGGCTGAGATGCCCGAGAAGCTTTATCAACAGCAGACCAAGTTAAATCATCTCCATCAAACACAAAGTCATCCTCCTCAACATTTTCCTCATCCATATGACCCATCAACCACTCGTTACTTTCATCTATTTCTTTCAAAAGAATAGGATCAATTGTGTCCTTTCTTTGATATCTTCTTTGCAAAGCACAATTAAACTTGATGTACACCATGTCATTTAATCTACTTTGTGCTAATCTGTTCCTTTTTTTTTTTTTTAATGAAGTTGCTGAAAGACACTCTAGTTCCTCTCGCAACCCGTAGCACTACAAGTTGAGCTAAGAACTCGGATAGCAAATTTCTGTAACTTCAGTGCCGACGCTCCATATGCAGACCACCAGTCAGCTGTTAACAGAAAAAAAAAATCAATTGTTAACAGAAAAAAAAAAATCATCTGTTAACAGAAAAAGAAAAAAATCAGGTAACAAAAAAAATCAGGGACCAATCCACTGTTTTTTATTTTTTTATTACCTGGAGCTCTTTTGTCTCTTTGTCTTATGGCCATAGATTGCCAAAAAGACCTTGGGCATTTTGATACAAGTCTAGTTGTTCCCCAATCTTATCTTGAGTGCTCAAATCAGGTACCAGAATGGTTGTATACAATCCATTCGTAACCTCAGCACACATTGCATTCTCGGGATTATTGTAATTTAATTCTGGTTTTAAAAACCCAGCTGCATGTAATGGTCTATGGAGTTGGCCGACAATCCCACCTTACATCAATATACTCAAAATCTTTTTTATAATGTTCTTCCTTATGCAAAAAACTAGCAACGATAGTCTCTTTAGCCCTTTCCATGGACTCATAGATGTATCCCATGGCTGGCTTTTGTTGTAAATCAAACTAAAAGACACGCAAGGAAATCGACAAATACAAAGCGACTACTCGGAAACTAGAAGAAAAAACTGCAGAGAGAGGGAGAGCTTTCAGATTTTCGTGAGTGTTAATGTGGCTCCTAGGGAGCTGTATTTATAGGTATTGTAACCCTAGAAGGCATCAAACGGGCCCCCATAGGCAGGCCCCAGAAACCCTAGGGCGACAGCTTGCTCTCCAAGCAAGTCGTTTCCTGATCCTTCTAGAATACCCTGACTTGGCCTCCACGAAGTCAACGGCAGTCAACCATTTGACCAGGATCGGTCAAACCGACTTGACCCGAACTCGTCAAAAATAAAAGCTCATCAGCTCCCAGCGACCGATGCGTCGTGCGAAGTGCGCCTAAATCGCGTCATTTCGCGCACTCGCGACGTCGGCTAGTGCTAGGCTAGGCTAGGCGCGCGCGTGGGCTTGGCCCAATCCTTTGATCCACTAAAGCCTTTGAAGGCTTACCAAGGGAATAGGCTTATAAACCCTCAAAAGTTTCTTCTCTCCACCAATGTGGGATACAAAGGAAATTGCCAACTTGCAATTCCTTTATATATAAAATTCCAACAATCCCCCACCAAGTTGGTAAGTTTCCTTTCACTCAGACAGATGATGTCACTCGGGTGTCACGAAGATTAAACCCTAGTTTAATGAGAACAAACAAGAAGAGACCGATTCAATGGTATCCTTATAGGTTTAAACCATGAACCTCAATGACCTCTCCGGTTTACCCCCACACACCACAAGTCATATTTGTGTTCTCCCTGAGCGCTATTATGGCCATGCGCTATAAATCCTTTTCATGACCCTTTAAAAGATAAACCACTAATCTTCACTTGAGGCGGCACCACCTCTAGATCATATAGGCATAGTTTTACAACATCTTCGTTGCTTAGATGTCTCCAAAACTACGTTAAGAGTCGTAACTCAACCTCATTCTCGGCAACGACGCACTATCCTACCTCACATGGATCTATCATGAATGATAGTACCTTCTATCGTTAGTGATTTCGTTGTTACCCTTTAAACTTGAAAATTAGGAGCACTAATGTCAAGTTGGGTTTCCATCACTAAACGATTCTATTGTGGTTTTAGACCCATGACTCTCGTGGTAGATGTAACCAAATCTCTCGTCAGAGGTTTGGTAAACGGATCTGCCAAGTTCCTACTTGTCTTGACATAGACAACCTTGATGGTACCACTTTCAATTAGTTGTCTCACAAAATTGTGACGCAGACCTACATGTCTTGACTTCCCATGGGTATTGAAGGCATCGGAATATCCCACAAACGTATATCCATAAGTAGATCTCGAATCCACTCTGCCTCTTTGCCTGCTGCTGCTAAGACAATTAGCTCAGCTTCCATCATTGAATGAGCTATGCATGTCTGTTTCTTGCTCGCCCAAGAAATAGCATCACCAGCTAGAGTATAAATCCAACCACTTGTGGATTTTGAATCACTGGTGTGATCAATCCAGCTGGCATCAGAATAACCTTCAAGTATTCCATTAGATGACGAATATGTCAATTCAAAAGTACTTGTCCTTTTCAGGTATCCTAGTACTCTACCCACTGCTTTCCAGTGCTCCGTCCCTGGATTAACTTAACTGTATACTGACTCAACTTGCTTACAGCGAATGCGATGTCAGGTCGCGTGCAGTGAGTAGCATACATCATGCTCCCAACTGCACTAGCATATTCTAGTTGGGCCACAGCTCGACCAGAATTCACCTTAAGTGTCACACTTGAATCAAAAGGAGTGTTAAATTCCTTAATGTTCAAATGTTGAAACTTTGTCAGAATTTTCTCTATGTAATGAGATTGACTCAGAGAAATCTGACCACCTGTCCTCTTCACCTTGATACCAAGAATAGTATCTACTTCTCCAAGATCTTTCATCTTAAAGTTCGAGGATAGGTATTTCTTCGTCTCAAGAATACCTTCTAGGCGAGTGCCAATGATCAACATATCATCAACATAAAGACATATAACTACTATGTAATCAAATGTATGTTTAGAGTAAATACATCTGTCAGCACTATTGTGCTGAAAACCAAAGGCAGTCACAGTGGTGTCAAATCTCTCATGCCACTGTTTAGGAGCTTGTTTCAACCCGTACAAAGACTTAACAAGTCTACATACTTTATTTTCTTGTCCAGGTATTACGAAACCTTTAGGTTGCTCCAGGTAAATCTCCTCTTTGAGATAACCATTCAGAAAGGCTGTCTTCACATCCATTTGATGAATGTACAATCCCTTCAAAGCTGATATTGCTATGAGAGTTCTAATTGAACTAATTCTAGCAACTGGGGCATAGGTATCAAAATAATCGATCCCTTCTCGCTGCCTATAGCCCTTTGCAACCAACCTTGCTTTATAAGCAGATATGGATCCATCAGGATGATATTTCTTCTTGAATATCCATTTGGATCCTATGGGTCTTCTCCCCTTGGGTAGATCAGCTAACTCCCAAGTTCCATTACCCATAATTGAATCCATTTCGTCATTGATTGCTTCCTTCCACAGAGGAGCATCCCGAGACGTCATGGCTTCAGTAAAGGTCTTAGGATCATCATCCAAATTAATTGAAAAGATGACCTCTCTCGTCACTTTCTTTTATGTTCCTTCGACCAAATAAGAATCGAAATCATCTCCAAAGGTTTTCTTAATTCTAGCCCTAGTACTTCTCCTTGGTTCCTCCACAATGGGAGGAGGTGGGAGTATTTCTCGAGAGGTACTTGTAGGTGTTGTATGACTAGAGTTTTCTTCATCCTTAGAAAACTTGTCCTCAAAGAATTCCACATCTCTGGATTCCACAACAACACCAGAATCAATATCTAGTAATCAGTAAGCCTTGCTATTTTGAGCATATCCAATAAATATACTCTTATTAGCTCGTGCTCCCAATTTGGTTCGCTTAGGATCGTGAGTCCGATAATAAGCAACACACCCCCACACTTTCAAATAGTCTAGGTTAGGCTTTCTACCTTTCCACAACTCATAAGGGCTTGTAGGAATCACACGACTAGTGATCCTGTTATGAACATAACTAACAGTTAATAGTGCTCCCCCCACAGATTGTTTGGTTGACCCGATTGGTTCAACATATAGTTGACCATCTCACAAAGAGTTCGGTTCTTCCTTTCAGCCAAACCATTCTGTTGAGGGGTGTATGGTGATGTTCTCTCATGTTTGATTCCATTCTCTTCGCAGAATGTGTCAAACTCTTGGTTGAAATATTCTCCGCCTCTGTCCGAGCGAAGAATTTTGATGTGTCTTTCAAGTTGATTTTCGACCTCAGCCTTATATCGTTTAAATGCATCAAAAGCTTCATCTTTTGATCTCAGCAAATAAACATGTAGATATCTACTGAAGTCATCACAAAATGTGATGAAATACCTTTTTCCTCCTCGAGTAAGGATTCCATTTAACTCACATATATCAGAATGAATCAACTCAAGTAAAGATATGTTTCTCTTAACTGATGGAAATGGTTTCTTAGTGAACTTTGATTTTACACATGTTTCACATTTTTCAAAATCTTTTGAGTCATATTTTAACATACCTTTAGTTTGCATCTTTTCAATGTTATTAACATTAGTGTGAGCTAAACGTTTATGCCATAAAGAAATTGAACAAACAATATAACCAGAAAAGTTCATTTCATTCATATTAGCAACCAATCCATCAATTACATCATTACCAACACTCGACACACTAGCAACACTAGAAACACCACACTCAACACTAGGACCACTCACATTTCCCTCATCACTAAGACACAAGCGATACATTCCCGAAGTATTGTTCGCCCTCCCAACATGTCTTCTGCCTTTAGTGATCACAATTTTGCCTCTCTCAAGCACCATCTTGAACCCACCCTTGTCAAACTTGTCCGCAGAAACCAAACCCTTCGAGATGGTAGGAACATGAAGAACATCTCGAAGAGTCACCCATTCATCACGTGTGAACTTCAACCGAACATCACCCTTTCCTAGAACTTCAGCTCTGTGGCCATCAGCACAGACGACAACCGTCCCTTGTGGCATGGGGTGGTAGGTGCTAAAGCTTTCTCGATGCCCACAAACATGCACAGTGGCTCCAGTGTCCACGAACCAACCCCGAGCACAGATTGCTCGAGTAAGAGAGGAGATTATGAAAATCTCTCCAAGGTTCACACTGGCCACCATGTCAATCACCTTCTCGACTGCGTGTGCAACCGGTACTGATTTGCGATCTTTGCATTCTCTTGCATAGTGCCCAATCTCTCCGCAGACGTGGCAAGGACCGGCCCTTTTGGCTTTGAGTTAGGATTCTGATGATCCGGTTTCTTGAAGCTTTGTTTCTTGGGTCCAAAGTTCTTCTTGTTCTGTCCCCCAGATTTGCCTTTGTGGCTAGAACTCCCAGCTGACACTTGATGAACACTTTATCCAACTTTACCTCTCTTGTCCCTGATGCGAGTTTCCTCCTCAATGCGGAGGTGTTTCATCAGATCATCCAAGGAGTAGTCCTCAGACTTGTGCATCATTCTCTTAGAGAAATCTTTCCACGAGGGTGGCAGTTTTGCGATGATCGCACCAACCTGAAAGACATCTGGAAGAGAGATGGTGAGTGCGTTCAACTTGTTGACCATGACTTGGAGTTCATGCACTTGCTCCATAATCGATTTGTCATCAACCATTTGAAACTCAAGGTACTTGGACACAAGGTACTTGTTAGTACCTTCCTCATGTGCCTTGTACTTAAGTTCCAATGCATTCCATAGCTCTTTTGAATCTTTGACCGACGAGTAAAGATCATAGAGCCGATCAGATAGGGAATTCTTGATGTGACCCACACACAATTCCTCGGATTTTCTACGCAGAATCCTTTGCTTTTCCAGTTCTGTAATGACCGCTGGGTCCACAGATTCCCTCTCCTTGGGAATTGGATTATCTGGAATTGGTGGCAGTTTTGGGTCCAACACAAAGGAGAGCTTCAAGACATGAAGCATGAACTTGACCTTTTCGGCCCAACGAGTGTAGTTTTGACCATCGAATTGGTCAAGTTTGGCAAACTCTTAGTTCATGAAGTGGAGGCTAGCAGTAGTGTCCATTAGTCTGTTGATTGATCACAAAGTATAAAAACCTTTAAGATTGTTGTAAATCAAACTAAAAGACTCGCAAGGAAATCTACAAATACAAAACGACTACTCGGAAACTAGAAGAAAAAACCGCAGAGAGAGGGAGAGCTTTCAGATTTTCATGAGTGTTAATGTGGCTCCTAGGGAGCTATATTTATAGGTATTGTAACCCTAGAAGGCATCAAACGGGCCACCGACTTGACCTGAACTCGTCAAAAATAAAAGCTCCTCAGCTCCCAGCGACCGATGCGTCGTGCGAAGTGCGCCTAAATCGCGTCATTTCGCGTACTCGCGGCGTCGGCTAGTGCTAGGCTAGGCTAGGCGCGCGCGTGGGCTTGGCCCAATCCTTTGATCCACTAAAGCCTTTGAAGGCTTACCAAGGGAATAGGCTTATAAACCCTCAAAAGTTTCTTCTCTCCAATAATGTGGGATACAAAGGAAATTGCCAACTTGCAATTCCTTTATATATAAAATTCCAACAGCTTTTTGTCTCCATCTACCATTCTAAGAACCTTAACAAGAGATCCAGTCAACTTTAAAGCAAAGACTATATTTCTCCAAAAGCTTTCTTGCAAAAAAGTTGATGTTAGTCTCTTCCTCGCAGCATCTTTTGATCACTTGGTATTGTTCCACTGTGGAGACGTGATCATCTTCCGTAAATTATTTTTTTGTTTATGCATTTGGGAGAGAGTAATGAATGATGTTGCAAATCTCGTGATTGTAGGCCTATGTAGGTTTCTCTGATTTGTAAACCTTTTCATCATGTTGACAATGCCAACATGGTTATAAATATAACCATTGTAGAACATAGCTCCCTTCAAAGTATTCCACACCTTTGGGATCTTTCCAATATCTTCCAACATTATATCGATCTAGTGAGCAGCACGAGGAGTCCAGTATAAATGTGGTCTTGTTGCCACTAACATTGATCCTAAAAGAGTTTTGAGAGAAATATGAAAGAATAAGACAAGTGTACTCAAAACAGTAACTAACAGGTAAAAGAGTTACTAACGCTTAGTGACTTACCAGCTTTAACATAGTTAGATGCATTGTCTGTCACCACTTGCACTACATTCTCCTCTCCTATCTCTTCCACCATATCATCAAGCATTTTAAACAATGTGTTTGCATCTTTTTTGATTTCTGAGACATCTAAGGACTTCAAAAAGACTGAACCTTTAGGAGAATTCACTAAAAAGTTCACAATATCTTTCTGAACAGTTGAATCACGCCATCCATCTGACAGAATTGAGCAACCTTTTACTGCCCATTATTGCTTTTAATCTTTCAACACTTTTTGGGTGGATTCCACTTCATTTTTAAGTAGAGGAACTCTAAGCTCATACATTCTTGGAGGTTTGAATCCCGGGACAAATTGTGCAACAGATTCCATTGCAATATGAAAGCTATCATAAGAGGCTGCATTAAAAAGTAGCCTTGCATCATAAAACCAACGACCTATCTCCTTACAAACCTTGTCCCTAAGTTCTTTTCTACATACTTCGTTAATTGTTTGTTGTTTTCCACATTTTCTACCTTTGAGTTTGTCTTCTGGTTTATTGGCATAAAACTTGTCTAGAGGACCCTTTTGTCTTGGTTTTTTAGGTGGAGGCTTGCTACTTCCTTGTCCCACGCCATCATCATCTTCATCATAGTCATCAAGTGCAACTACATTCGAATTGTCAGTAGTTCTTGCACTTTTTTCTGCTTCTTTCTGGATCATATAGTTCTTCACTTCTTCCCGCACATGCTCCGGACACTTTGGGCATCTTTTACAGTTTTTGAAACCTCCGACTAAATGTTGTTTTCGTTGGTATACTCCTACAGAAGTTGACTTTGCACAAAATTTGCAAGCAAACTTGTATCTATTTGTTGGGTCAGTTGTACCATATCTCCTGCTTGGATCCATTGCATCTTCAGTGTCAAGAATAGGATTGTTGGTGTCCATTGTATTAGTGGAATGGGAAGAAGGGATGACAAGAAAAGACTTCAGAATAATGGAAGCAAAAGAATATAGAGAACGAGGGAAGAAAGTTGCATGGATTGATAGAGAATGATGGAATAAGATACATGGATTTATAGTGATTGTCAAGACCTGTTGGAATACCCAGAAGTAATGTAGAGTCGGCATCGATCTATGTGAAGCGTGAATTAAACTAAACGGCACATATATAATTATAGTTAAAAAGCAATAACATAATTAATAGGTATAGCCGTATAGGGTAGAATTGAGCCCAATACCCAAGGCCCAGTACATAAATCCTTAAAGGCGAGCCCTTTGGCGCCTCAAACAGAATCGCCGATTCACAGCAAGATTCGATGCCTCCTGTACACTACCTCGCCCTGGGGGCGTTTCCATTGTCGCCTTAAGTCGCCTAGCGCCTCCTAGCGCCTTAGGCGCGATTTTTAAAACATAGGCGAATACATAGTTTCTAGGAGAACAAAACCTCATAAATGTGTGACTAATATGCAAGAGATGGCGTGTGAAGCAGGAATTCTCAATGCATGTCTTGATTTACATCTTGAGAACGCAATTCTTTAAACTTTCCCATTGAGTTGACGCCTTAGAAATAGAGTTTAGGCCACACGCACCTAAAGTTTGATGTCCCTATCGAGTGATCTTACCAAGTAATCTTAAAAAGCAGGATCTTGAACTCCTTCCCACATAGCCATATTCAATTATGAGACCCTAGTTTATCATCCATAAGATCAATATTTTGCAGGCATATGATACTTCTCCAAGCATGTGGTAACATAGTCTCCTTATATATTGTGAGCTCCCTTAATGTTCGGTTGGATGATTATTTTTGACTGACTAGTTAGTTTATTTCAAAAGGGTGTTTTTTTGTTTGTGTTAAATCAATTTCACCAAGACCATAAGAGCCATGATTTCTTGACACTCATAGTTATCACTTTTGTAGTCCCATACACCTTTGTCCTTAGGAAGGCATAGATTTTTCCTAACAACGAGCAAGGTTTTCCTCTTCTTTGAATATCGTCCATAAAGTAAGTTGTCTCATCCTTCTTAATTACTGGAGAGTATTACTTTGATAGTGGACATATAATACTCGAGAACTAGAAAACACTATATCAATCAAGACGATCCTTTCCCAATTTTTAATGTTTCTGCTTGTGAATACAGAATATAAAGAGGTCTTTCTCTGTAGGCCTTCCTATTGCTTTCTCGATTGACATTTAAAGGCTCTCCCTTTAGCCTTTTTCTATCAACCAAATTTCTTCCCACTTAGTGAAAATTTCCTTTCTTAGAAGACCCAGGTGGTCCTTGATAGGAACCCATCCCATACTAGGTTTGTATCAAGCCATAACCCAAGTTTAGAACTCACTAAACCATCCCATACTAGGTTCATATCAAGCCATAACCCAAGTTTAGAACTTACTCCCAGAAGTCAGCTTGTAGGAGGAGGGGACACCTAGACTTATAAGCCACCAACTTAATTTACTTTTGGCTTATGTGGGATCGTAACAATACCATACCGCTCTGAATCATTGTTGGTCAAAATTGGAACCCCTCTTTTCGGGTCCAACCATACCACTCTGAGTCATTGTTGGTCAAAATTGGAACTCCTCTTTTTGGGTCCAAGACGCCACTCCGTAGGCTACCACTCCAAGTGTTGGAACCTCGAAAGATAGGGATGGCTCTAATACCAGTTGATACGAACCCATCCCATATTAGGTTTGTATCAAGCCACAAACCTAAGCGTAGAACTCTTAAAAGCCAACTTATAGGAGGAGGGGACAACTAGACTTATAAGCCACCAACTTAATTTACTTTCGGCCGATATGGGATCATAACAATCCTCTCCCTTTCACTTTTCACCAATGGCATTTCTTTCCTCAACCGCAAGTGTAATAACATCCTCAACAATTTGTTGGTTCAGCCTCTGCTTTAACCTGTAAGCAAATAACAAAAGCAACCGGTACAAGAGAAGAGAAGAAAGAAAACAGATGAGAGAATTTTTTTTGTTTGCATTCAAAAGTTGCTACTCTTTTAACCTAAGAACAAAAGGCTTTAAATAGCCTACAAATCATCCAACGTAAATAAACAAATCAATCTAAAACCTCACGACTACCCCTAGAAAATAAGACACTCCTATGACTAAGTACGCCAATGTTCACTTGCAATGGACATGGAGTTGGTCAAACATCTTTTATTCAACCATTAAATAAAACAAACTAAAAGACTAACTATTTGACTCATATACCCACTTTTGACTAAAGTCCGAGTTCAACCCAACACAATTGGCCTCATCATGCCCAAGGTGGTTGTGCTCTTCACCGCAAGATGTAGTGTGTAGGTAACCATCAACAAAATGGTTAATTGTGGATTTTGAAGGGAACCCCATGCCTAGCGAACTCAAATTTCTAAAATAATGCACATGCGAAGGACTAAATGAACAAAACTCTCTATCCTAATGTGGGTAACTCCTTGTTCTTAAGGACATCCCTATCCTTGTAGTATATCTCTTCCAACTTGTCTTTGATGACGCTCCCTTGTCATGTTTCACCATTGTCAAGGCTAACCGAAAGACTTGACCTTTTGCGTCTCATCACATTCATATGATTCAAACATCTACTCCATCTCCATAAGCCACTTCATGGGTACCCTAGGTCAGAGCTTTCTTCAAATTTGGGTGGCTAACAATTCATAATATCCTAAATGAGTAAACCTTCCCCATCATTGCCTTTGACTTTCACTCCCTTTTATTGTGGTTTCTCGCTAGTCCCTTTGTTTGCATGGTGGTGGACATTCACATTGGTTGTCTCCCTATATGTTACACACATCCTTATCCTCTATGAACTTGTCAATAAGCTCACGATTATTTGTTTGATTTCCTCCCTAATTAATCAAAGAGCAAAGTACCCTTTCATATTTGCTGCTCCATCCTCTTGAGGATGCACTCTCGTCTGACTTGGCTCTCATAAAATGCCCACATTCCCACTGTGAGTCCTTATCATACTTCCATGCTTATTAATAATCCAATAATAACACTTAGCTAGCAAAGATAACAATTAAAATGCTAAAATCGGATTTATTTTTAAAGATAGCATTCGTGCTGCGAGTCCTTACCATACTTCCATAATTTTGAAAATTTTCAGAGATGAAGTGTCGATCAATCTCTATGTTTTGTAAGGTTTTGCTATGTTAATAGTAGGCTGATTATTGGTAAACTTTTTTTTTTTAAATTCTCCATTCTTCATTCCAAAAAAAAAAAAAAAAAAAAAAACTTGGATTCAACAATGCTGCAAGGCACAAGAATTTGTTTCTTGCTCCTTTATTTAATAAAATTGATGCGGAGATAGTAGCAGTAACCTGCAATCAATTTTCAGTTTGTATCCTTCTCATCCCAGCTTGAATCAGTATAACTTGCCATCACAGATTTCATTCATATTCCCATGCTGAGAGTCATCTTGATGAGGTACCTTAGAATGCGATTGATCACCGCACTAAGTGACATCACGGATTTTAGTCCTTCTGCTAACAATACTTATAGAGTACACAATTCTTATCATATTCGGGCATCATGAGTTTCTTGTGACCTTCTTGACGAACCACAGAGAAGACTTCACGGGGAGTTAATTATATGGGACTTATTTTCAACCGTATAAATCCTTACTGAAGGGCCCTCATCTCATCTCCCTTTCATGGTTAATACTGAAATAGTTCAAGTTTTCTTCCTAATTTATATTTTACATGGTAAAGTAGAAGTATCTCTTTCATTTTACTAATACAAAAATTTTTTGTTTCATGTTTATCATTTGAAATTCAACTTATATGTTCAAAGTAGCATCCGGTCTCAACTGGTCATGATGTGATGAATTCTTAGGAATCACCTCGAGTTTGAAACAGTAATGACCGTTATATAATGATATTTGTGGCTTCTATTAATATCATTCCTCCGGTTCTATCTCTATCAATGTTTTAAAAACCGGTTTTTTAGTTGAACCGGTTCAACCGGTTTGACCGTCGGGTCAACCAGTTCTATAATTTTCATCTTTTTTCCTATTTTCCTAAACATACATACATATATAAATCATTAATTTGACGTTACTAGTTTAAATATTAAAAAAATATATATAAAAATAAGTTGTAGATCAATTCAAATACATTAAAATAACATATAACCATAAGTTTTAGTGTTTTATATCAATCCATATACGTTAAAAAGAAAATAAAATATAATATTGAAACAAAATATAGTTTTAGATGAATACAAACACATCAAAAAACTTTATAACATTTACCATATGTTTTTATTTAGAGAAAACTAAATAGATTTGAAAAAAATCACCAAAGTTTATTATGAAAATGGTTCTTTCCCATGTGTTTTTATTCGGTTCAACCGGTTTATTTTGACCGGTTCAACCGGGTTTTTCTAAAAACCGGTCAGTTCCGGTTCAAAAATCGACATAAAACTGATAGTTGAATTGTTCTCTCCCTTGGTTACCGGTCCAACCGGTTCGACCGGCCGGTTCAAACCGGTTTTTAAAACATTGATCTCTATTGTCTCTTTTTGTTTCATTAAATTTATATAGTTTCATTTGGTTTCAGCAGTGCATGCTAAAAATTACAGAAGTAGACAAAAGTGGAGCAATGACAACAAAAGTAAACGGATCATAGTAGGCAAAGCAATGACAGAAGAGAATAACAATGAAGGTAAAGATATCGGTATGACTTTAGTAGATCCGACTAAGACAGCATCAGAGGGGAGCAATGAAAACATAAATAAAAGTGTGACAATGTTGAAGGAACAGTCATCAAGTAGTCAGATGACGACACAGAAATTGATGATATTCACATTCGATGAGTTGTGGAGAGCCACCGGGAAATTCTTGCCACCACCAATTCTTGGAGTTTCGGATCGTGTGTCAGTCTATAAAGGGTGGGTGACTAGTGCATCATACACACCATCAGCATTTGATGTCCCAGAAGCCATCGTGATCAAGAATTTAAACACAAATTTTGCTAAAAATTGTGATAAGTGGCAGGTTTGTTTGTCTTTTATAGTATATATATCAATGTGACTTTTTTAGTGAGGTCTACCATAGAACCAAATTATATGAACATATCCGTTATACAAATTTACTAGTTTGAGTCTAGAGCCAATATGCTAGCCTTGATTATTCTGCCATTGATACGAAAGTATCATTGCTATGTGTAGGAAAAAAAAAAAAAAAAACTATATTACGGCATAGGAAAGTTGACACCAAGAATATGGTTGTTTGTGAAAATTATCATCTCTCTCGGGAATGAAGATCACTTTTGACTCTGAAGTGTCAAATGAGTTGCTTTTTTAGTTTAAAAAAATCATATATATTATTTTTATTTTTCTTATGGAAATTATCACTACATTAAACTATAATGTTTTGAAAAGAAGTGTTAAGAAGTGGTAAGCTCATCTACTACCTAGCTCACAGACTGCACAAAGGAAGTAAAAATCAAATTGTCGATATCTTGTGTTTTCTTGACAGGCAGAAGTGGAATATATGGGAAAATTTAGCCACCCAAATGTTGTTAAACTCCTTGGATATGGCTGGGGCAGTAATGAGATTCAGCTTGTTTATGAATATACAGAAAAAGGGAGCTTATATACGCATCTCTTCGGGGGTAAGTATTTAAATCTACAACAATAAATATTGAAAAATGTTGTATATATCCGATAAGTCTCAGATAATATATACTATTTATTTCTTCAATTGGAATTTGCAGAAGATGCAGACCCACTTCCATGGGACACAAGGATTAAAATAGCCTTGGGAGCAGCTCAAGGCCTTGCTTTCATGCACATGGAAATGTATATCATTTGCAGGGATGTGAGATCCTCAAACATTTTGTTAGACGGGGCCAGTAATTAAAAAACTAGATAAATTTACTCTAAACATGTGTCAATGATTACGATTCATGTTTTTGGATTGCAGTATTTTAGTTTAAATCTGTAATATATCATAGCGATTTTTATATATACTGAATTATGTTTCAGGAGTTCAATGCAAAGATCACGGATTTTGGAGAGGGAGGGTTTAATCCGGTCAGTGGAGAGTCTCCTACATCATACAACGACGGTTATGTGGCTCCTGAGTATCTAGCCACTGGTTAGTTCTCTGATCAACTTGGTTTTAGACCTTAAATCATCAATTAGGGTTTCTCAATCTTAAGGGTTACATTGACAAAGGCTATGGTATTGCAACTAACTACAGGGTGGTTATATCTGAAGAGCGATGTTTATGGTTTTGGAGTGGTGATGCTAGAGATAGTTACAGGGTTACGTGCAGTTGGTTCTGGTAAGTATTATCAGCTACAGAGTTTGGTGGATTGGGCTAGACCTTACTTAACCAGTATAAAAAAACTACCAAAAAACAATGGATCCACAGTTGAAACAAGTTTATCCATCGAAAGCTGCAATGAAAGCAGCTCAACTCATCATAGATTGTCTTCATCATGACACTGACTACCGGCCTTCAATGGAGAAAGTGGTGGCACGGTTAGAGGAGATCAACTCAATTAAAATAATACCACCAGAGACGTGTTAAAAGGATAACACATGGCACTCTCACTCGATGAGCCTGCACCATGAACATAAGTTTGGTGATCGATCACCCATTATAAAGGTTTCGTAATTTATATTTTGGTTATAGGATCAATCTTGTATTAAAAAGTGATAGTCTTTTCAATTTTATTATTACAGATTGTGTATGTAATTGATTTTGATTAATATGCTCTATATGCTTTTGTTAATATTACAATGTACTACTCATCTCTTTAACTAGGATACTCTTTTGGTTAAGATGAGGTGTTGATCTAGATTTCACATTTTTTATTATGCATGATGGGTGAGAGTACAAAGTTGATATTTTATTTTGTATTATATGAAACTTTGGTTTAATTTGAATATTAGTAAATCTACCAAAAAACTAAATATTTTTATAAAATGTAAAATCATGACATACAAATTGTCTGTCGTAAATTTACAGCCCATAAATATATGTTGTCTTTTGTTTATGACTGGCTTTCAACAACATATATTTATCTGTCATCTATACCCTTTGTGGTATGTCATTAAAGGCCTTTTTATTTTGTAGTAGCGAGAATAGCGACAAATCTGACAACAAATAGATCGTCGTTGATTATAATAGGTATATGAATTAGAAACATACAATTCTGAGAAAAATATCCATGATCTATACCTCTGTTTCTACTTTCTAGTAGTTAATCGAATATATGGTTTAATTGGAAAAATACATTCTAATGGTTATTTATATCGGTCATGTTTAATTTAATCTCTATGAGTGTTAGGTCAACGAATGAAGTTTGTTTGTTTGAGTGGGGTCGGTTTTGTGGTCATCACTCATCAGCAATGGAATAGGTTCTCCTTGACTTGGTGAACTCACAAAATGTATGTGGGTATTTTTTTTTTTTTTTTAATTGTTGTGGGCACCACAAGTTCCAACCAAAGCTGACTAGCCAATCCTTATGCTTTCATATTTCCAATCCTTGACTTGGTATGCTCTTCAAAAGCTTTGCATATTCGTTAAATTTCCATCTCTTTTTTACTTAATCCGTATTTCTGATGCTAGGTCTCAAATAGACGAAAGGGGAGCAATGATAACAGAAGTAAACAGACCATACTAGACAAACTAGCTGCCGCAACAAAGATACTTTTATCATGTTACTAGATCCCACTAAGCCAGAGCCAGAAGCAGAGGGGAGCAATATAAACATAAATAAAGGTCCTTTGAGCATTCAGATGGAGACACATAACTTGAAGGTTTTCACATTTGATGAGTTGCGGAAAGCCACCCGGAATTTCCGGCCATCAGCCATGGTTGGAGTTTCAGATGGTGAGTCAATCTATAAAGGGTGGGTGGATAGGGCATCATACAAACCATCGTATCTGGAGTAGGGATAGCTGTCGCAATCAAGATTTTAAACACAAATAATGTTCAGAGTCTCAATGAGTGGCAGGTCTGTTTATCTATTATACCTTCAAATTTTGTTTCTTTTGGTTTGAATTTTCCCTTGAAGGCCAAGTCTAACTTTGAACTTTGTCAAAACTTTTGAGTTTTGACTAGCTTACTTTCAGTGATTAGTCTATCCCTCTCTTTTCTTATGGGAGATATGTTAGAAAATGTGTGTGTGTGTGTGTGTGTGTGTGTGTGTGTGTGGGGGGGGGGGGGGGGGGGGTTCAATTGCTTTCGTGATAACACATTCAAATTAAAGTATTTCGATGGTATAACCGAAATATCCAATCAAATAAAACCCAGAAAGAGATGAAGAACAGAGAATGTGAATGTTATTATTCTTGTGTACCAAATTCAAATGACCAAAAAACAGGATATAACTCCTTGTCCGAAAACTATCAATAACATGTCAATATGACAGTTACAAACTGCCGTAAACCGATACATGTTAGGGTTAAAACCATCAAGGTCAATATTGTCAAGGTCAAAATTCTCAAATTCAGATTTCTATGCTTTTACTCAAATTCGGCTCAACTCCATGGGCTCTGCCCCTTGGACCCCGCTACCAGGAGTGCTGCCCCCGGACCCCGTACTTTAAATTATAATAAGCTCAAACAAGTGTGCACTACACACAATGGCGGACCTTTAGTGGGGCATTTGGGGTCCCGGGCCACTGCTCAATTTCTGGCATGCAGTGTAAATTTTTTTTTTCTATTAGGTGCACCCACTTGAAGTACAAGGGACACCCCTACTAAAACAATATGCGTCTGCCACCGACTACACAACACCTTTACTTGTTCAATATTTATCAAGATTACATTGGTCAACAAATTAATCTTATTACACTTAAACAACATCGGTGACACAAATCACCAACAAGATATTGGTACAAAAGGAATTACCCATTCCAGACAAAGCGGTCATTTTCACAGAAGAGAAAAAACCTGGTCATTTTTATTAACAACCTCCTTCGTTAGCTTAGTTAATATTCCTTATAAAAAAATGTTATTTTGGTTTATAGAAAGAGAGACATATTGTGTTATAACATTTTATCATTAATGTATTAAACGATATATTGTGTTTGCGTATGCCAGGCAGAAGTGACTCGGGGAAGGTTTAGTCATCCCAATCTTGTTAAACTCTTAGGATATTGTTCAGAAGACGGAAAGCTGCTCCTTGTACATGAATACATACCTAAAAGAAATTTCATAGACATTATTCGACGTAAGTATTCCCTCTGTTCCCAAAAACTAGACTCACCTCTTTTGGCAGTAAACCAAAATTCCAGATTCAAGTTGCATATATCTTTTCCAAGTGAATTGGGTATCAACCATAGCATAACTTACAATTATGAGAGTAATTGTGTTTGTCTTGATTTATTTGGACATTTGCAGGCCATCCACTTCCATGGGATATAACATTGAAAATTGCTAATGGAGTAGCCAAAGGCCTTGCTTTCTTGCACACTCATGAGAGCTCCCCCACATTTAGGATTTTCAATGCTTCAAGTATTTTAGTGAATGAGGTGTAATAATCATTGATCAAGTACATTTTTCTTAAGAAAGAAAGAAAGAATATGCCACTAAACACATAATCATAGTGGTAAAATAGCTATAAACTTGTGAACCACTACAATCATAGGGGTGCAAATAGATGCACATTTTAATCTAATTGGCCTTTTGAATCATCTTGAGTTAGTCATTTTGGGATTTTGGTGTTAGAATCATGAAGCGCAACTCTATTTTGGATGGGCATCGTTAGGCCAGATACATGGAGCATTGCCTATCTTAATGAGCAATGCACTCACTAGTCGTTACAACCCTGTCGTTACAACCCTGCTGAGTATATGGTTGCAGGTGAGTTTGGTGACTAGGGTTATATATTCCAAGTGGTTGTGCTATCCGTTGTTGGTGTCTTAATTTTGTCTAGAGTCTCACATTTTCATAAGATTTGGATCGAAATATTTGAAAGTGAAGTGCCTTGCAACTACAGGTCACTAGTATATTGAAAGTGATGTCTACGCCTTTGGAGTGATGATGTTGGATATGATAGGAGGTTTAGTCTCTCTTCATGACAAGAGGTGCTCCTTACCCAAGAGTTTACTGGAGTGGGCTAGGTTCACCTTATCTGATAAGGGAAAACTACAAAAATTCATGGACCCATGGTTGGAACAAGGAAACCCTCCAAAAGGAGCCTGCAAAACAGCTGACCTCATCCTAAGTTGTCTCCAAATCACCCACGGACATCGGCCTTCAATGCAAGAAATTGTGGTGAGCTTAGAAGGGATTAATGCCATGGAGATGTAGTTTTTGTTAATTGTTATATATCACTACAAAAGGATAATATATATAATGATCGGGTTGATAACATCATGTTATTTTCGTAATTATAAAAGAATTCACAATATTAGACAGTCATTAAACATTTTTCAACTCCATCTTTTTGTTGAAACATTTAAATTAGTTTTCAAGTAAAAATTGGAATACCATTAGATATGCAAGTATCAAACTTGAGGTATGCAGTTTAAGCCGATCTCCACATGCCTACGATAGCAAAACTATATGATTTATGAGATTGAAATTTAATCTCTGTAACTTAAAAGACATGAGTCTAATTTTACATGCATGTATAGGCCAGGAAAATACCATATCTAAAAAACACGACATTTCATCTTAGCCTATTTTCACAATAATAGAGAATTCCATTATTGAAATCACTACAAAAAAATCAGGTCAATAGCGGCGACTTCCACTATTAGCGGCGACACTCGATATTGCCGCCGCTAATAGTGGAAGTCGCCGCTATTGGTGTCGCCGCTAATGCCTGTAAACCACGATCCACATCAAAACTTTTTGTGAAACTCTGTCTGTTCGATCTGTCTACAATCCAAGGTCCAGTGTCGTCCGTTTCGTGTAAATCAATAGCAGCGACAGTGTCGCCACTAATAATCGGAAAAAAACCCGTGATATTTTCCGTATTTTGTTGTCGCCGCTGTTTCCTAATTGCCGCTGCTACTGAACACAGTGACTACCGTCTTCCTTCTTATTTTGTTTCACTTTTGTTCCTCCCGTTTTTCCTCAAATTCTCAACTGATTCAGGCCAACTAAGGTGAAATTCCTTGCTAATTTCTCTTTCTCTTTCTCTTGTAACGTTGATTTCTAGTTTATAGTTGAGTTAATTGCAAAAAATCTTTGAGTTCCTTGCTCATTCCAGTTTATAAGGATAGACTACCACCACCATCGCACCACCTTGTTGATTTCCGGCCACCATAGGTTCCTTCCTATGTTAATTTCAAGATTATTTGCAAAATTTGTGTATTTGTGTCTATTATGTGAAATTTGCCATATGTGTGTATATTTGGTATATATTTATGTGTATTTCATGGTATATGTATGTGATGTTGGGTTTTCTACGCATCAAATACACTCTAAACTAAGTAACGGAAAAATCGAAACTACGATATACCTAAGTGTACATGCAACCTATGGATCTATGGTTTTATGTTAATTACATCTACCCTAGAAAATAAAATACAAAGAAGAAAAACATACCACTTATGTAGCCCTTGATCTCCATGCTTGAGATCTTGATCCTCCATGAAGGTGCTTGGATGAGAGGACCCAAACCAGAATCCCTCTAATGGTATCACATCCAATGACACCAAAGAGTGGAATAAAAATAACTAGGAGAATGGTCAATTTCACAAACCCTAAGAGGGTTAGAAATCCCCCCTAAGAGGGGAAGGAAGAAATGTTGGTGAAACTTCATGCCAATGTGCAAGGAAGAATGAAATCCCTAAGGTCATATTTATAGCCTTGGATCCCTTCCTAGGTTTTGTACTCTTTCTCATGTGGGATGGAATACCTACAACGAAATTTCACTCCTTTTCCCATCGGGGATGGAGTGATTTTCATCCAACCCTAATTCCATAAGGGTTCTGGAACATTCCTGATTAACCAACTATCGATTAATGAATATTCAACCCTTTGATTAATTAAACTATTAATTAATTCCCAAAATATATTTCCAATTAGTTTCTAATTAATTATTAACCATAATAATTAATAAACCAATTTCTCCTTTATTTATTCTAATCAATTTAGGTCTTGAGGGCAACCCAAAAGGACCCTGTTACTATTAGAAATATTACCAATAGTTAATGACCTTGGACACTCTCTTCAACAGTCTCCCACTTGGACAAGTCATCAACTATACGAGATCCAATATTTTTCCAATAATAAACAGAGAGTTAGCCATCCAATGCAATTATCGAACTCTAGATCTAATCAAGATTCAACCCTTATATAATTAATCAATTGTCCCTTCGTTCTATTATATAAGTATGAACTCGAGACATGGATAATGGTCAATCTCCGAATTCAAGATTACGTTTCTTGATATAGATTTGTGACGACTGCATCTGAATACTTAATTAAACACATCTATTTTAGTCAGGTATTGGCCAAACACTTTAGATGTAGCACAAATCATCGAGGGGCCCATGAATATCGTTTTTCCTGTTAAGGCTGAAGGAACAAATAAAATACGACTACATAGTTTTTGTCTAGTTTATCATGTCATACATGGACATACCCTTTATGACTACCAGTTACAAATAGCGTTGGAGTAGACCAATGCATATCAGAATCATAGAGAAAACCCCACATGCATCTAGGTTTGAAGAATAAAAGATATTATCACCTTAGAATTACTCGTGACTGTATCCATGAAGTAATCTCTAAGCATGGGTTGATCCAATACTAAAATCTCTATT
Organism: Lactuca sativa; assembly: GCF_002870075.4. Taxonomy (NCBI): domain Eukaryota; kingdom Viridiplantae; phylum Streptophyta; class Magnoliopsida; order Asterales; family Asteraceae; genus Lactuca; species Lactuca sativa. The sequence goes on along the minus strand of NC_056630.2, from coordinate 35,607,556 downwards.
AAGTACTCATGAGTATTAGCACAATCTATATGCTATGTCCAATCACTATGGACAATCCACTAATGGTTATGACAATCTTGAATCGCTACTTACTTCCAAGAGTATGACCGACTGTGGACGTTTAAGTAAATTAATACCCGGGAAGTGGGTTCCAAACATGTAAAATGAGAACATAGTAATAAGCTAATTGAAATGACCGAACTCCATCATATATTAAGATCTCCACTTAATAATCGCCAAATCGAATTAACACTTATACTGCTTTAAGTTCTCAGGTTTAAAACAAACCAAACTAAGAGTGTTCAAGCCAATTAATTTGCAAATCTAATGCCTCTTGACTTTGTCTGACTACACTTGGTCAGTGACATTGGCTTATGGAATGGATCGACAATATTATCTTTCGATATGACTTATTGACTATGATGTCTTTACATTTGACTCACTATCAAATGTGATAGTACTTACTAAGTATTTGTCTTGTGAGCTTGTGTGACTTGGGATCCATACTCAAGGTAAGTTCACCCTTAAAGTCACAAAGAGCCTCTAAAAGGACCATCGATGATTGATTTTTAACAAAGATGTCACTAATGAATCTCTTTTAGTCACATTGTTTTCTTTGCAATTTTTATAACTACAATTGTACTCTAAGTTAGCCAAATTCACTATGGTGTATTACTTGGTACTCTTCCAAGACAATACTTCACCATTCAATAAAATCATGAATTCCGACTGCAAACAGAATCGTATTTATCAATATAGATTGGATATCCGAGATGGAGATGGTGTTTGAGGGCTACGACTGCAACAACAGACAAAAGACCGTCCTCGCGGTCATACATGTGAACACTGGAGTATTAAGCTCGTGGAGCTTGTTGGCTGATACTATACCAAAGGGAGAAGCCATTAAGACGTCATGGAAGGCTTCCTAGAGCAATTAAAAATGCTATACTGCTCTGAACAAGATCTTCTGGAGATAAACAATGAATTCCAAAATCTAAAGAAGAGCAAGATGAGTGTCAGTGAGTATGTTGCAACTTTTACTGAGAAGATGAAGCTAGTTCCATATTTGGGTCCTACCAAACTCGCCAAGATAAACAAGTTTGGTAGTGGACTACCAGCGGATTTTGGTCCAACGGTGAAGCTAGCAACCACTCTAAAAGCATCCGTCTGGGAAGCTAATAATGTTGAGACCCGGATAAGAGAGAAGGGTACGGAGAGAGCTAAATCAGGAGAAAAGAGGAAGTTTGAAGGATCTTCAAGGTCCAATAAGAAGAGCAGATTTCAAAGATTGGCCCCAACAACAAGAAGTGTGGGGGTAACAATGAAGCGAAATTTGTGTGAGAAGTGTAAGAAGAAGCACTCTGGGAGATATAATGAAGTAGTGACATGTTACAAATATGGAAGGACTAGTCACCGTTCCAATGAATGTACATTCAACAATAGGATGTGTTAAGGATGCAGAGAAGATGGGCATATTTTGAAGGACTACCCAAAGAAGAAGGAAGCTGCAAAGCTAAATGTACCGCCAAAGCCAAAGGCGAGAGCATTCTAGATGACCCTAGAAGCAGCAGGAAGAAGCAGATGTCGCTTCACGTACATTTCTAGCAAATGATTTGCCTGTCAATATTTTGTTTGATTCTAGAGTGAACTACTCCTTTATTTCTTGTACATTTGGTAGAAGACTAGCACTGCATGTAGATAGACTAGATAATGCCTTAATAGTCGAGGTTGCTAGTGGCAAGTTTGTACCTGTTAGCGATTGCATGAAGAACATTTCCACTTACTTGAATAAGAATAAGTTCCACGAGGACTTGTTTCCCATTAAGATAAACGGTTTCGACATAGTATTAGGAATGGTTTGGCTTAGTACGAACGATGTTGAGATACTATGTAGAAAGAAGATGGTAAGAGTAAACCCTCCTGGAAGAAAACCATTTATCGTATACGTGGACAAACGTCTAGTGAATGTTGGAAGCATCTCGATGATGAAAACTAGGAAGTGTTAGGCCAAGGGATGTATCATATCTGGCATTTGCGATCGATGAAGGAGAAAAAGTAGATTAAGAGAATACCACTGGTGTGTGACTTTCCGGAAGTATTTCCCGTAGATCTTCCTAGATTGCCTCCTAATAGACAAGTATAGTTCCGAATAGACTTGTTTCCATGAACAACACCAATAGCAAAAGAACCATACCTATTAGCACCGACGGAGATGAAGGAGATCATGAAGCAACTTCAGGAGTTGTTGCACAAAGGTTTCTTTAGACCTAGTTCGTCACCCTAGGGAGCTCTGGTGTTATTCGTGAAGAAAAGGATGAAGCATGAGAATGTGCATCGACTACAGAGAGATGAATAAAGCAACGGTGAAGAATAAATACCCACTGCAGATGTGAGTTAGAGATTGATTAAGAACACGTTTGAATCGGTAAAAGTTGTAAATGGACACGAGATCTAAATAAAATCTGTTTGGCTCTATTACGTCTGAAGAGTACAAGAGAATATCAGAGTACAAAATGCAAATAACACTTAGTTCGTTCGTTACTCTACTCTATGTACTTATCCTATTTATAGGGTACAACAGACTCACACAAAATTACAAGGAATAAACATTTAAGTGTCGAAAACTAAGATGCCTTGTAAATAGATAGAGTGCAAAAACTATACAACCTTCGACTCTTTACATACACAGACTACTTTCGACTTCTCACTATATACATTTAACCCAACAATCTCCCCCTTAGTGAGAAAAGTCGAAAACTAAGCAATCATCTTCATTGTCTGTAGAAGCTCCCTCCTAACTTCCATATACCATAAAATAATATTCCTTATCTCTGCCTTATCTCCATCATCATTCTTATTACAGTTGTTGATTCAAATCAAAATGTTTGTGAAATGGGAATTTGTGTATCTTTGCAGATCAGAAACTTGAAACAAAAACTTTGTCAAATTCCCTCTCTTGTTCTTTCCCTGGAAAACAACACCATAAGGCTGATGAATAATTTCTCCGTCTTCAAACTCATTGATATTCAGTTTTGCCTTCGACGGAGTTTGAGGCACTTTCGCAGACTTCTTGATTACAAAGGCCAAATCAATATTTGTAATTGCCAAATATTCATAGTAGTTCTCTAAAAAAGCCTTGATATGACCAAATCCAAGAATGAAGTCATTTCAGTTTGTCTCAGGAATCTTTGACAAATCCACATTGATTAAAATCTTTATGATAGAGATAAAATCATTCAGATTCATCAAAGGAAAATCAGCAACCGAGAACTCAAACTCCACATTTTTTGCTCTAACAACCGAATAACAAAAATTCCGAAGCAAACCCTCGAACAAGGTATCCATTTCGATTTTCATCACCCTCACAATTTTTTGGATTAGGTGTCTAAGCCCATAACTATAATTGGTATGTACTTGACCCGAGAGTAGCATGGTCCATTTGGGTTGCCTTCACCAGAATAATCTGATAGGATGGATATTTGAGAAAGAGACTATTTATGATTTATTAATATATTACAAGTATAATATATTAATTGTGAAATCATATTATTTAATTAGTATTGATCAAGAATTAATTTGGAATTAATTTTGTGATCAAAAGAGACTAATTAAATTAACGGGGACTGATTATGTAAATCAGTGATACATAATAGGATTGGGCTATTGATCCATGATGGGCTAAGTTTAGGTAAGTATCCATGAAGAGTTAGCCCACATGAGATATGGATCATAACCTAAGTGTATGGATTAGGGTTTACCCATGACTCTTGGAATCCTACAATATAGATATGTGTTATCCCTTAGCTAAAATCGGCCCTAAGTGTTCTAGGAAGAGAGATAGCCGATTTTGGAGTGTCTAGCCCCTCTCTTAAATTCCTCCTGTGTTCATGGTGTTTGTGAACCATTTGAGGCATCACACTTGAGATGGTAAGCTCTTGAAAGGCCAAAACTACAAGCTACAATAAAGAGGTATTATTCTAACTAGTTTTATGATTCATGTACCAAAATTGTATGCTAGTTGTAGGGTTCATGCTTTGGAAATTTTAGTGCATGTATAACTAGAGAAAACTTAGATCTAAAGTTGTTAAGGTTGTATGTGCACTATAGGAGTGTTATAGTACATAAAACCCACCAGTGGTATCAGAGCCATGGGGAGTTTTATGTTATATAGTTGCATTTGTGAATTGTTCAAATATGGAAAACCTGAAAAACTGCCCTCTGGCTACTCGACTCGATGAGTCCATACATGAACTCGACGAGTCCATTATCAGACTCGACGAGTTGGATCATCTGTTGGCAATATTTTCGAGTTTTTGGCCTGTTTTGGATTAGGATCATTACCACAAAATGTTTTAGTTCATAAAATTTGATTTTGTTGGTATGGTAATGATTATCCCCATCCAATAACATGATGATTGCCAAATTTTAAGATAATTACTTGATTTTATGAAAACTAATTATTTGTAAAATTAGAATCATTTTGCTATAAGAGTTGAATTAGATCAAGTAAGTAATAGATAAAATGATATGATTATTTTATTAGTTTAAAGTTTGATCTAAATGTTTCTTGAAGAGTTTCATAACTGGTCATCAAGTTATGGAACTTGAAAAGTCTCATTCATGAAACAAATTAACTCTTTAAGTTATGGAATTCAAGATTCTTGGATGATTACAAAACTTGTCATCAAGTTGGAATCCAAAAGGTTTTGAAGAGTTTCTGTGATAACTGGAGAAATTCTATAGTTATTAGAGATTAAATTCTACTTAGATACTTGTAAATTCTCAATATAATAGTCTAGGTTAACTATTGTAATTTATTTTTAAATAATAAAAATAGAAATTAATTGAGATAAAAAGTAGCGTCAAAAATGAAGTATTAAATAAAATCATTTGGGATAAACCAAGTGATAGAGATTTTAACAAGAATTCCAAAAATATAAAGAATTCCCAAATCCGAGTTATAACGAAGAAGTTATGACCAATCGAAGATCCGCAACAAAACCAGCAAAACGTTGTAAGCATAAAAATAAAGTTTTCAATAAAATACTTTTTAGCCTTAATTATCTAAATGAAAGTCGTAGAATACGTTAACCTGTGAATGTCTGTAAAAAGAACATCCAAATCTGACTTCGTATAAAGAAGTTATGATTTTTCTAAGTTTCGATATAGCAGTACACAACCTGAAATTCGAAATAAAAATCAAATGATATTTAGCCGAACGGCCTGAACGAGAATCGAAGGTTTCGTCAATAGTAGTATAACGGTAAAAAGACAGACGAAAACGGACTTCAGATAAAGAAGATATTAATTTTTAACGGATTTTTCTGTCCCGGTCTGTTAAAAATAATAATATTAAAAATAAATCCAAAATTAGCTGAAGAAATCTAAACAAGAGTTGTAGATTATATTCTCGCCTACGCGTGCATATAAAGAACGCCAAAAACGGAGCTCGTATGCGAAAGTTATAAATTTCGGAAGTTTTTGGCTCAAAAATCGAGAAATAATTGAAACCCAGATAATTTCGCATGAACAGTAACCGCCACGTCACCTTGCATGCGAGATGACCCGTGTCAGCCGCTGATTCGGCCAAAGCCGCGGTCCAATGGGAAACCGACGCGCCTCGCATCCATGGCGCCTTCCGAGCATCGCTCCGTGTCCCTCCTCGCCTGTTGTCGTGTGTCTTGCTAACTCCCCCCTTCAGTCCGAAGTGTCGCCCCTATATAACGGTGCGTGATTGCCCGGTTCCAACACAACTTTTACCCACAATTTCATATTTCTTTACACTTTTTACCCCCACAAACCTACTTACAAACGCCCGAAGCCCCAGTATCATATCCAACACTCAAGAAACATCCCGAGACGCAAGAAGTCAATAAAAATAGAGTCTTTCGATTTCAAAATACGAACCCTCGCAAGGCCCAATTTTCAGAAATAAAGCCTTTTTAACAACGAAGTACTACTCAGTTCTTCACGACTATCAAGTGAGTTTATACTCCTATGTTTTCACTATTTTTATAATGTTTTTAGGGGGAAAATACAAGTAAAATACAAAGAATTGTTGTACAAATAACTAAATTTATTCAACTAGTTTACGATTGTTATAAACAAACTATTTTACCTGTTCGGAATTTATTACAAGGATAGACATACTAGTGTATTAGTTTGGGATTTATTACAAAAATAAACATATAAATTATAATAGGTATAATTTATGAGTCATGCATATTTATCAATATACTTTATGGAACTACATATTGCCTTCTATATTTAGAGTAACTTATGAAAATAACAATATAAATTATATTAAATATAATTTATGAGATACTTAAGATATATCTATTACAAAGATATTTTTCATTATTCTAAATGTAACTATCAATATAGCATTTGTGAGACACACTTCAAGTATTTATTTAAGTTTAAAACAAAAGTCCTGATGATTATAATTAGAGTCTCCTTCCGGAGAGTGTGACACTTGTGTATAGATCTATACGAGACTGATAATCCCATATCCCGACTGTTAGCTACAGTTAAGCCGACAGGCTTGGGATGACAAATATCGTACCAAATTTCGACGCCTGAAGAACATCGTGTATCAGGCGAGGCTTAGGTCATCAAGCATGGTTATGATAACTCACAATTTGGTATTGAATAATATGTTTAGTGTCTGAATAAGTAAACAACTTTGCATAGTTTTAATGAATTAAAACTATATAATGCTATTTAAGAATACAAATACAACATACCATGTTTATACTAAACAGTGTACAAATACAAAGTAGGTTTATACAAAAAGATGTATAAATACAAAATACCAGGTTTATCCTAATGGGGTACAAATACATGGTATCGGTTTACAACAAAGAGAACATAACAAAATAGAAAACATTCTTTTTATAGCTTTATGGTATTAAAACTACTTTACATATACAACAGAAAATATAGGATTTTCTGGGTGAAAGCACATACCTTTTAAAGAAATAAATGACAGGGTTATTTAACAAAAACACTTATAAACTCACCAACTTAATTGTTGACACTCTTTTCAAAACTACTTGTATTTTCAGGAAATCGATAAACAGGTAACCACAAGTTTTGAGGAAGACATTGTTCTATATAATGATGTCTTTTAATTATAGTTTTTGGTGTCAAATATACAATGATTTGAACACGAATGTAAAGTTATATTTTATCAATGTAATAATTGTTGTTGCTTTGATTACTATTGTACATTGTTGTGATACGGAACATGACGTCCTCCGCCCCTGAACATTTCCGCCGTTCAGGTTTGGGGTTGTGACAGATTGGTATCAGAGCTTTGTTTATTGTGAACTAAGTATATCAACCCATAAAAGATATACAACTATACATTCAATGGGGCTATAACACTCTGACCAAGAGTTATACTTTTAAATATAATAATATTTTTATAAAAGTATAATTGCATACATGTATACTAGAACAAGTATCACAAGAAGAACAAAACAAAAGTGTTTGGATGTTGAACACTATAGTCAAAACTAAACAGTTATGTAATCATATCTGAGATAAATATAGCATGATCAACTATATTTATTTGAGATACGACCAACATGTGTTTGGGAGTGATTGTGGTGTGACAACAAGTCTAAAACTTACCAACTCCATATAAAAAGGAATACTAGAACCAAACATAAGGTTTAAAATACTATAAAAGTATTTTATGATACTATACAATAACAACAAGTATAGAAACTTATCAACTTCGTATACCAAGAAACACTTACATAAAGTTAAAATACTATAGGAGTATTTTAAGCTACTATAAATAACATATGTGAGAACTAAAAGACCCTTACTGGTAGGTCTATAATTGTTGAATGTATACACTAAAGTTATATATAATTGAGATTTTATAGACTTAGAATTTGTGATTTTTTCTTTACTTTCTGTTCCTTGTTTGGTTGTGGTCTTAGAGTGGGATCACCTATTCGAAGGTCTATTCAATCTTAGTTACATATAACCGGTATACACTACATAATTATAGAAGGACCCGGTAAGGATCACTCCTCAGAAATTTAAATAGAAATGTGTTAGTAATCTAATAGATTCTTTAGACACACCTATTCTCGCACCAACATATCTAGACATCGCAACCTTACCATAACAACCGACAGAGAAGTCGAGGAAGAACCAAAAGGGGATTCAAGATAAAGATTCTGAGAAAGGATCAAACGAAGAAAAAGACGTTAGTGAAATCATTGATAAAACCTTACCTTACCAGAAGTAGACATCAGACTCTTTCACCTCTTTCTAAGATACATCCCTATAATGTGCAACCTAACTGCATGCATAGAATGGAGAAGACAAACAATGATTCACATTAAGCATACACCCGTTACACCGTGCTCCCTATAATTGAGCAATACCTCTAATTTTACTATGAGAAGCCCACATAGACATTCAGATTCAAACTCCCTATCACAAAGTAATGGAGATCGATGACAAACCCTGAAACATGATGATATGAGATTCAATGCACTTATGAAGAACAAAGATACCATACTGTTTCTATACCAAACATACATGAAGAATAGGAAAACAATACATATCATCTACACACCTTAGAGGAAGAAATAGCCATCCGGAGACAAACAAAACATTACAACGTAAACTAGTATAATCATAATAAGGACAAAAAACAGAGAAGACCACTCATGAGGCATACAAAGTGGCAGAACACCTTATTCGTCACACTAATAACTAATGAACTAATATAACCTAGTGAGTTAGTGATTACACTACTCACACTATGTGTTAAGTTTATCTTGTTTTTCGTAATAACTAATAACAATACATCAAGTCACAAGTATTCATTCAAGGGTAGTCGCAAAAATTCATAAGTTTATTTTATATAAACCTCTGTTACGAATTGAATACAAAAAATGTAAAAGTTGGAACATGACACAATTGAAAACTAGGATAACTTAGCTCAAATAACACATGAATTATAACCACTACTAAAGACTTACCACCGGATCACCTTCAAAAATCGTATAGTCGAAAAATGCCTTCCCATAAACCTAACGGATGCGATCATACCAGCACTAATGCACCAGATCCCATCAGGACTTCGCAGTTAAGCATATTATGATGAGAGCAGTACTAGAATGAGTGAACTTAACCTTTGTACAATATCTACTTTTATTCTTTACCATAAAAACATCACAGGGATGTTGGCCGAAACATCGAAAATCATATAGCAAAACATGAAATTTATATACAATTAGAAACGACCATAGTTATTTACGAACTTGCTTCACACCTTGTAACGGAATCATGTCTTTATAACGAAATAACCAGCCAACCGGCGAAATACCAACTCTACAGATAGACTCTACTACTTTTCAAGTTGCGGTCACAGCTGCTGTGGCACACCTCAATAACACAAATGAAAGTGGAAATAATGTCAAAAATTCCAAACGCAGTAATAACCAAGGACACCAACGAGTGACCAACTGCAATAACACCCCAAATCCCAAACCTAAGAACATGAAACAAAAGTTCGAGAATGAAAAAGGGGGCAGTTCGACTCAAGGAACTACGAAAAGGCAACAAGCTATGGAAGTCAATACCCCCACTGGCCCTACTACTTCAACATCGACAACACCATATTATGGAAACCTCCCACACTGCGGCAAATGCAAATATCATCATCATGGAGTGTATTGGGAGATGTATTGCAATAGGTGTAACAAGAAGGGACACACCACTAGCTACTGTAGGACTCCGACCCAACATATCACTTCAACCACCGATGCTAGTACAAGTCCAGTATGCCATCTATGCGGTGAAACGGGACATTTTAAGAGAGAATGTCCAACATAGAAGAATGACAGAAAAGTGGGAGGAGTTTAACAACAAGATTTAAAGAAACAATGGGGAATTTTACTAAGATTTTAGGTATGTTTTCCAAATAACAATAATTAAGCATCAAACTTTCACAAAAGTTTTAACAATTAAAAATTAAAATCATAAATTGTCTTCTTATTCAGATAAAACACAGTGTTCATATAAAAGCTAAGGATCCTTACAGGTAAGCTATGATGGCTTAGTGTAGACATTAGATTCATGCATATTTAATATTTTTGCAGGCTTAGAGTGAGTAATTCCGCCTCATTTCTTGTTTCTTGTTTGATTGTGGATTTAGGGCAGACTTACTCAGTCAACTATCTTCTCAATCTTAACTATATATGATTTATATACACTAAACGATTATAGAGAGACTTAATAGAGATCGTATTATAAGATTTCATCGTTAATTATCGGAACACTCTTACTGCTAATACTCGTTTAAATAAAGTACAAATCGTTCGCAGTAGAAATAACAAGGATAAAACTAAAAACAATAGAAAGAATACACAGGATACACTATCATTCTAACAATCACTTCTTCCAATCAAATTAACACATATTACCATAAAAAATTCTGACATCATTATTCGACGTGGATTGACTTAGTCTTCACCATATCAATTTCCTGTGCTACAAAAAGACCCTTTTCCATAATCGACCACCTAATGAAATCTTTTCAAATCTATAAACGACAATCTCGACACAAATCTCTGTATCATCTCTCGCTTCAAAGCTCAGAAATACCTACACAAAAGGATACTATGCATTCCTAGACCACATGTTAGATATGAAATAAAAAGCTAAAAATAGCAAGGATACTCCTAAAGTCTGTAAACTTCACGAATTATTCCCGGTAAATCTTCCAAGAATACCACTTGTATAGCAAGTCAAGATAGAATATCAAAAGCCTTCTGGTTTACTACAACAACCAGAAATACCCGAATGGAAGTAAGAGCGGAAACTATGGATTTCATGACCAAATTACCCAGAACAACGGGTGGTCATGACACTATTTTGATGATAGTCGATAGATTAACCAAATCCGCACACTACTTATCAATAAAGGAAATAGACAAGATGGAGAAGCTAATTAAAACATACATCAGAGAGTTAGTCAGACTGCACGGTGTACCAACATCTATTATCTATGATCGAGATAGTAGATTCACCTCACGATTTTGGCAGTCACTTCAAAAATCTCTAGGAACTAGACTAGACATGAGTACAACCTATCATCCACAAACTGACAGACAGAGGGAGGGAAAGATTCAAACGTTAGAAGACATGTTGAGAGCATGTGTTATCGACTTTGGTAAAGCATGGGATACCCATTTACCACTCGTCAAATTTTCATACAACAATAGCTACCACACTGGCATTAAAGTTGCTCCATTAGAAACTCTCTACGGCCACAAGTGCAGATCACCACTGTGCTAGGCTGAGGTGGGCAATACGCAACTATTCAAAAACCAAGTACTTGACAGTACTCTAACCAGACCTGAGATCATTTGAGAGATCACAGAAAAGATTGTACAAATTCGAGAACAACTAAAAACTTCTAGAAATAAACAAAAGAGTTAATCCGACAAACCACGAAAACCCTTGAAATTTCAGGTTGGTGACCATTTTTTATTAAAAGTCTCACCATGGAAATACTTGATACGTTTCGGTAAACGTGAGAAACTAAATCCGAGGTACATCGGACAATTTGAGATTCTTCCTAGAATCGGTCCAGTTACTTATAAACTCAAACTACCGCAGGAACTCAGTAATATTCATCCCATTTTTTCATATATCTAATCTAAAGAAGTGTCTATATGATAAAACACTTGTTATCCCACTCGATGAAATCGAGTTAAATGAAAGTCTGCACTTCGTGGAATAATCAGTAGAAATCCTAGTCAGGGAAGTAAATAGTACTAAACAAAGCCGTTTCTCGATAGTGAAGGTTCGTTGGAATGCAAAACGAGGACCTGAGTTCACTTGGGAACAAGAGGAACAAATGAAATAAAAATATCCACATCTTTTTCCCTAAGTCCTAGAATACCTCTGTAGTTTTTAATTTCGAGACGAAATTCCCTTTAACGGGGGGATAATGTCATAACTGGAGAAATTCTATAGTTATTAGATTCTAAATTCTACCTAGATACTTATAAATTCACAATATAATAGTCTAGGTTAACTATTGTAATTTATTTTTAAATAATAAAAATAGAAATTAATTGAGATAAAAAGTAGCGTAAAAAATGAAGTATTAAATAAACTCATTTGGGATGAACGAAGTGATAGAGATTTTAACAAGAATTCCAAAAATATAAAGAATTCCCAAATCCGAGTTATAACGAAGAAGTTATGACTAATCGAAGATCTGCAACAAAACCGGCAAAACGTTGTAAGCATAAAAACAAAGTTTTCAATAAAATACTTTTTAGCCTTAATTATCTAAATGAAAGTCGTAGAATACGTTAACATGTGAATGTCTGTAAAAAGAACGTCCAAATCTGACTTCGTATGAAGAAGTTATGATTTTTCCAAGTTTGAATATAGCAGCGCACAACCCGAAATTCGAAATAAAAATCGAATGATATTTAGCCGACACAACCTGAACGAGAATCGAAAGTCTCGTCAATAGTAGTACAATGGTAAAAAGACAGACGATAACGGACTTCAGATAAAGAAGATATGATTTTTAACGGATTTTCCTGTCCCGGTCTGTTAAAAATAATAATAATATTAAAAATAAAGTCAAAAATAGCCGACAAAGTATGAACGAGAGTTGTAGATTATATTCTCGCCTACGCGCAGTGGCAGAGCTTCAACATATATTTGGGGGGGGGGGGGGGGGGGGAGAAAATATAATGTGTATAAAAACTGGTGAACAGGGGGGGGGGGGGGGGGGAAAGCCAAAATTTTATATTTTTGGGCCTAATATGTATAAAAATCAAAGTATAAGGACTATTTCTAATAAAAAAATAGGGGGAGGGGGGGGGGGGGGGGCACAGCCCCTCCTGGCCCTAACAATCCTCCACCCCTGCCTACGCGTATATAAAGAACGTAAAAAATGGAGCTCGTATGCGAAAGTTATAAATTCCGAAAGTTTTTGGCTAAAAAATCGAGAAATAATTGAAAACAGGATAATTTCGCATGAACAGTAACTGCCACATCACTTCGCATGCGAGATGACCCGTGTCCGCCTCGTGTCAGCCGCTGATTCGGCTGAAGCCCGCTCCAAAGGGAAACTGACGCGCCTCACATACGTGGCGCCTTCCGAGCTTCGCTCTATGTCCCTCCTCGCCTGCTGCCGCATGTCCTGCTGACTCCCCCCTTCGGTCCGAAGTCTCGCCCCTATATAGGGGTGCGAGATTGCTCGGTTCCAACATAACTTTTACCCACAATTTCATATTTCTTTACACTTTTTACCCCCACAAACCTACTTACAAACCCCCAAAGCCCCAGTATCATATCCAACACTCAAGAAACATCGTGAGACGCAAGAAGTCAATAAAAATAGAGTCTTTCGGTTTCAAAATAAGAACCCTCGCAAGGCCCAATTTTCAGAAATAAAGCCTTTTTAACAACGAACTACTACTCAGTTCTTCACAACTATCAAGTGAGTTTATACTCCTATGTTTTCACTATTTTTATAATGATTTTAGGGGGAAAATACAAGTAAAATACAATGAATTGTTGTATAAATAACTAAATTTATTCAACTAGTTTACGATTGTTATAAACAAACTATTTTACCGGTTCGGAATTTATTACAAGGATAAACATACTACTGTATTAGTTCGGGATTTATTACAAAAATAAACATATAAATTATAATAGGTATAATTGATGAGTCATGCATATTTATCAATATACTTTATGGAACTACATATTGCCTTCTATATTTAGAGTAACTTATGAAAATAAGAATATAAATTATATTAAATATAATTTATGAGATACTTACGATATATCTATTACAAAGATATTTTTCATTATTCTACATGTAACTATCAATATGCATTTGTGAGACACGCTTCACGTACTTATTTAAGTATAAAACAAAAGTCATGATGATTATAATCAGAGTCTCCTTCCGGAGAGCATGACACTTGTGTATAGATCTATACGAGACTGACAATCCCACATCCCAACTGTTAGCTACAGTTAAGCCGGCAGGCTTGGGATGATAAATGTCGTACCAAATTTCGACACCTGAAGAACGTCGTGTATCAGGCGAGGCTTAGGTCATCAAGCATGGTTATGATAACTCACAATTTGGTATTGAATAATATGTTTAGTGTCTGAATATGTAAACAACTTCGCATAGTTTTAATGAATTAAAACTATATAATACTATGTAATAATACAAATACAACGTACCAGGTTTATACTAAACAGTGTAGAAATACAAAGTATCAGGTTTATACAAAAAGAGGTACAAATACAAAATACCAGGTTTATCCTAACAGGTTACAAATACAAGGTACCGATTTACAACAAAGAGAACATAACAAAATAGAAAACATTCTTTTTATAGCTTTATGGTATTAAAACTACTTTACATATACAACAAAAAATATAGGATTTTCTGGGTGAAAACACTTACCTTTTAAGGAAATAAATGACAAATTTATTTAACAAAAACACTTATGAACTCACCAACTTAATTGTTGACACTCTTTTCAAAACTACTTGTATTTTCAGGAAATCGATAAACAGGGAACCACAAGTTTTGAGGAAGACAGAGTTCTATATAATTATGTCTTTAAATTATAGTTTTTGGTGTCAAATATACAATCATTTGAACACGAATGTAAAGTTATATTTTTATCAATGTAATAATTGTTGTTGCTTTGATTACTATTGTAGATTGTTGTGATACAGAACATGACGTCCTCCGCCCCCGGACGGTTCTGCCGTTCAGCTTTGGGGGTGTGACAGTTTCAAAACTTGCCCTCAAGTTTTGGAATTTGAAAAATTTTAATCAAAAGGTTTTAATTTGTAATATTTAATTCTAAAACATCTAGTAATTGAAATGTTTCAAAAGATGCATCTATTGGGTTCATAACTTAAAAATTAATTAAATAGTTTTACTTTTGAATTTTTAATAACCTAGATGCTTTGAATAGTTCAATTACACCTTCTGGACTTTATTAAATTAATTAAAGTGTTTAATTAAAAGAGAATTTTAATAAATCCATAATAACATGGTAAAAATTAATTAAATTAAGAGTATAATTTATTAATAGATTAAACAACCAAGTATTTTAAATGTGTAAAATACACCCTTATACTATATAAACTAAAAAGGTTAATATATTATATGTATATATAAAAGGTAAGTCTTACCGTTAGTAGGCCTCATTCACGAAGCCAGTCTATAAGGGGGGGGGGGGTATAAGGTTACTGCCTATAAAATGGTGGTTTAATGGGTGTCCACTCTCACCCACCGCTTCCTTAACTTGTGGAGGGTCGTTAGCCAAACGGGTAGGATATGACATTAATTCTCATTAAAAGTATAATGAAAATACCAAGTAACTAAACACTTATAAATTCCCAATCTTAGTTACTTAGGAAAATATGAATTTGGTGCTAACCCATGAAATTGCACTTTGCATCTTGTTAAGTTGTTAGTGGAGCATGTGTGGTTCACCGACACACTAATTTGGGACAGACAATGTGTGGAAAATGGTAGCTTGATGTTAATTAATAATGGATCAATGGAGCGTGTGTGGTTAACTGACACATTGATTGGATGATTTGTAACATTATGTGTACCAAGCTAATTTGCATAGTTTATTCACACCTTGTTTGTCATCCTCGGTATCCCAATCACAAACTTGAGAGGGCATAATCAAGATTAAACATGTCATTGAAAAGTTCAATGAATCTCAAAGAATCTAGGAATTTCAATTCATTTAAAACTTAATAATCAATTTCATTTTTCATGATGGAAATTGGTAAATCGTCATTTACCTACCTTCAAATATTTTACAATTGGATTACGGCATCCCTCTTCCGAATTGTAGAATATTGTGTTGGGTCCTAGCCTTAATATTTCATGTTGGGTGTTATTTTAAGGACTTAAATAAACTAAAATTGAATTTCTCCCTTGTAGATGTCTAATTCAGACAACTATGGTGTGACAACCCTATATTTTTCCAAAAGCAGTGTAACGCTCAAATGTCAAATACAACGAAAACTATTTGGAATCAACGAAATTAACCTCAAAATAAAAGTGTTTAAATATCTAAATTGGGATGCATCAAATAATTTATATCATGCCAAGGTTTCCAAAAACATAAGAACGTTCAAAACCGGGTTATATTGAAGAAATTATAACCACTCGTATATTTACGACACACCGTTAAAACGATATTTAACGTAAAAATTGAAATTTCAATAAAATTCAATTTAGCCTTAAGTATCTAAACAAAAGTTGTAGAGTTCATTAAACTGTAAACGTACATAAAAAGATCGCCCAAATTGGACCTCGTATGAAGAAGTTACGATCTTCCTAAGTTTCGTAACAGTAGTAGAGGGCTAAAAACTCGAATTAAAGATCGAATGTTATTTAGCTATCGCAACCTAAACGAAAGCTGAAGACCTCCACAATAGGAGTAAAATGATAAAAAGGCAAACGAAAACCGACGTCGAATAAAGAAGATATGAATTTTTATCGGACTTTAACAGTCCCGGCCTATTAAAAACATATCATTAAAAATAAAGTCAAAACTAGCCAACGGAGTCTAAATGAAAGTTGTAGAGCATAATCTCACCTACGCGTGGATATAAAGAACGTGAAAAACGGAGCCCGTACGTGAAAGTTACGGAATTTAGAAGATGGGAGACTGGACTACGCCCAGCGTAATCCCAGATTACGCCCAGCGTACTAGACCCAGAGTCGAGTCCCATCGGCTGCAACTCTACGCTTAGCTAGACTGGAGTCGTAAGGCGTGACACATTTTTACGCCCCGCATAACCAAAGTACGCCCCGTGTACCGCGTACGCCCAGAGTACTCCGGTGGTACGCCCCGCGTACGCGATCCTCCAGTACTATAAATAGAGGGTTTGAGCTACGGGTTTTTGCACACTTTCTCAAACTCCCAGTCACCCTCTCATACTTTCAAGCTCCAGAAGCTGTCTCGACGCCCTCGGTTTCCGCACCCGAGCCCCTGACGAAAGATCTACGCTACCGAGATCCCCGAAGACGCAACTTTCCGCGGTCGAAGTTCTGCTCAACTCTAGCCTCTCTCTCTTCAAACCAAACGAGTGAGTTCATACCCCTACCTTTCAATTCTTTTCATGTTTTAGGGGGGGAATACAAGTACGTTACAAGTCAAAGTATCATTTTATAAACGTGAATGTAATATCTATTTTATAGAGTATCGATACAAACATCTTTATGTTTAAAGGGCTATTATATCACCAAGTTATTTTTACTAAATGGGAACATACTTTCTGAGAAAACTATAATGAGTATAGTTAACAAGTTATTCATACATTTTTACATATACATCTTGACAAGCGAAATACTTTCAAATGAAGTAAAGTCTTTCTTATCATAAATCTATTTATACCAAGCAATGTGAGATATTCAAACTTCAACGTACTCTTATGTATGCATTTCAAGTCCTGTATTATATACCATAATCTCTTGGAGGGAGAGCGTGATACTTGTGTATAGATCTATACGGGATTGACAACCCCGCACCTAAACTATTAGCTATAGTTAGACCGGCAGGTCTGGGGTGACAAATGTCATAACACTACAACACCTGAAGAATGTTGTTACAGGCAGTCAGTGTCAATAGTATGGTTATAAAACTCACATAAAAGTATAAAAACAAGTTTGATTTACGAGATTCATATATGCATTCAGTTTTTCAACGTTATTTTTAGCACAAAGTTTATCATTATTATTCAAGTATGAAACACACTAACGCAGTCCAATTCTGGGAACTTTTCAAACCATTTATAGAAAATATTGGATTTTCTGAAAACCTCGTTCATCGATTTACTACCAAAAGGGCA
Source organism: Lactuca sativa (assembly GCF_002870075.4). NCBI lineage: Eukaryota > Viridiplantae > Streptophyta > Magnoliopsida > Asterales > Asteraceae > Lactuca > Lactuca sativa. The sequence goes on along the minus strand of NC_056630.2, from coordinate 35,589,634 downwards.
TACTTTTCAATGCAAAACACTTATGAACTCACCAACTTAATTGTTGACACTTTTTCGAAACCACTTGTATTTCTCAGGGAATCAGTAATACAGGTAACCACCAGCTTTTGAAGAAGGAACGCTAAGGACGTTTATCATTAAACATTTATATCATCATATTGTATTATTCTTTTGCAAATATGTATAACGCAACAATATACGTTTTTATTATATATATGATGGTTGTGTTACTTTCTTTACAATATTCAATTGTTGTGATACTACGTGAAGTTATCCACCCCCGAATGTTTCCGCCATTCTGGTTTGGGGGTGTGACAGATTGGTATCAGAGCATTGTTTATAGTGAACTAAGTATATCGAACCACATAAGATATACAAACTATAAATGCAAAGGGGACCAAAAACCCTCTGACAAAACGTTTTCATGAACAATATATTTTCTTTTAAAAATATACATCTTTACTCGCATGTATTAGTCTCGTATCATGACAAGTTTTCTAAAAAGTATTAAGGCAAGTTGCGACACTACGATTGGGCATCGGGGTATGTAATCAGGTCGAGAATAAATATAGCCTGATCAACTATATTTATCCTAGATTTGACCAACGTACGTCGAGGAATTGTCATAGTGGACAACAAGCCAAAAACTTACCAAATACAAATTATTTTAGATTCGCCAATTTGAAATACTATAGGAGTATTATTAAAAATAATTGTACAATGAAACATTTGCGCTCCGTAAGGATATAGTTAAACGTAGGAAGTCGTTAAATAGAAATTTCTTTTCTTATAAAATTCTCATACCTCTATCCTAGTACAGACAAATGGTCGGATTCCATTTACCGGGAGATCCCTACTACCCAAACCAAGGCAACGGCGGCTGGATAGAAGAAGACCCGGAGGAAGACCCAGAGGAAATCGAAGAGGAGGTCGAGGAAGAACTCGAAGAGGAAGTCGAAGAAGAATTCGAAGTCGAAGTCGGAGAGGAATTCAAAGTCGACGAGGAGGTCGAGGAAATTACTAGTGGAACAGACTCCGAGCCGGAAGTAATTGACCCTCCCATCCCTCATCCTCCCGAAATCAGACCATATCAACCAGGACCCATTCCCATGTGGGGAAGCCACCTCTACTACTGGAGCCGCCAGCAAGGTGTACGCCCTCCTTTCGGCATGTGTCGAGATTTTTACAATGTCAGTGGGGGAGGCTCAGCTGATCGAGCACTTCCTGTTATTGTGGGCGCTATAGCTACCCAGAACTACCAAACGGACAAGCAAGCAGCCAGAGTTCGCGAAGTCAATGCTGCTACTCAAAGTAATGCCGCAGACATCCGTCGTCTGGAAGGACTACATGAGAACACCCAAATCTACATAGGGACGCTTCAGAATCAAATGATAACGGCACTAGCAGAAATAAGAGAGATGAAGGAACAACAAGCAGATCTCGAGAGGCGCCTGATGGGAGTCAAACAGTCGGATGCCGAATCTAGCTCCAAACGTGCAACACGCCGCAAGTAGAGCTTGCTCAAACCCCAACAATTTTGTTATAAAATAGGACTTCGGATAAAAGTTTTTCCCTTATTTCCTTTTGTATCTGTAATCAGAGACCTCTAGGTAGGTCAAATTTTCCAAGCAAGAAGCGTAATGTAACACACCTCAGGTGTGACCTATATATATAAATATGAAGTACTACTTTGTATACCTCTCAGAACTTATGGGATTAACTAAAAATTTATATACCTACCTTGAAACCATAAACTAAAGTCAAAACAAATTACAAGATACAACTAACACACGATTGTCAAAACATTAGAAACTTATAGTATTCATTCTTATTTTCTCTACCAGAACATGCCTCCTCGTAGATCAACATGCAGAAACTCAACTTCAACACCACCTCCACCACCTCCTCCAATTATGGATGTCGTTATGTTCCAAACTGATGTAACCGCTGTTGTAACCGCAGCGATGGCTCAAATGAGCAACAACGGGTCGGGAGGAGGAACAAACAACTTTACAAATGGCCAAGGTCAAGGTCGTTCAGGGGTATGCACTTACAAAGACTTCACCAACGGAAAACCTATTCCCTTTTATGGGACTGGGGGAGTATTGGCTCTATCTCAATGGATAGAGAAAACGGAAGTTGTATTCGAAATTTGTGCATGCCCTGAAGAAAGCAAAGTAAAGTTTGCTGCTTTTACTTTCTCTGAATGCGCCCTGACATGGTGGAACGGCCATGTCAAGACACTAACCCTAGTGGTGGCGAACTCCATGGGTTGGGAAAACTTGAAACAAATGCTCCTTTGAGAATACTGCCCAAGAGGCGAGATTCAGAAGCTTGAACAGGAACTGTGCGACCTTTCGATGGTAGGCTCAGACATCGCAGGTTACACCAACAGGTTCAGTGATTTAATAACACTTTGCCCAGGAATGTTGATCCTGGAAAGCCAACAGGTTGAGAGATACATCTGGGGACTATCACCCCAACTTCGAGGAAGTGTGTTAGCTTCCAAACCCATGACCTTCGACAGCGCCAAGGAACTGGCGCAATCTCTCGTTGATCATGGTGTCTGTCAAGGAGTCACGGCTATCATGGCTGAACCAACCAAAGGGAACAGCAACAACGAGATCAATGCCAACAACAACAGCAAGAAGAAATTCTAGAACAAGAGAAAGGGGCAAACTTCGCAAGAACCTTCAAAGAAACAAATGGTTGCGGTTCATGCCGCTATTGCTCCCACCACAACTCCTGCTACCCCTGCGCCAACAAAACCATATGTGGGGAACCTGCCCAAGTGCAGCAAATGCAACTACCATCACCACGGTAATTGCCGTGAGATGCACTATAAGAACTGCGACAAGAAAGGGCACACAGCCCGTTTCTGTAAGGCACCAGTGCGACCAGTCACTCAAGTGTTGGAATAGTGTCTAAGCCCGTAACTATATTTGGTATGTACTTGACCCGGTTGTGCATTGTCCTTTTGGGTTGCCTTCTCCAAAGCAACTTGACAAGGTAATTTAAGGAGAAAGAGAGAGTATTATGATTTATTAATATATTATAAGAATAATATATTAAAGGAGAAATCATATTTATTTAATTAGTATTGGTCATAAATTAATTAGGAATTAATTTGATGATCAAAAGAGATTAATTGAATAAAGGGGTATAAACTGTCAAATGTATGATAGTTGAGTTTTAGGTTAAGGAAACCTAACGGGCTTAAGGGGGAACGAAATTATGATGGGTAACCATCATATTTTCGTCGAAGGCCTTATTCCAGAAGGTTCCATGGGCTGCTTGGTGGTTAAGCTGTCCATTAGGGTTTAGACTGAAACCCTAGTAACCTGTAACTATAAATATGACCCTAGGGCATTGAATTCGGCTACCACTTGATTCTAAGAGATCCCTAGGCCGATTTCTAGCCTCTCTCTCCTTCTCTCATATTGCCTTCTTGCTTGTGGGGTTTGTGAACCATTAGAGGAGTTGCATTTGTGACTCTAAGCTCAAGAAAAGAAGAAAGAGAAGATTTAAGCCAACAATTGAAGAGGTAAACATCTAGATCTGATTCTATATGTTAATTTAGTTGTTTATATGCTAGATTAGGGTTTGTAAGTCTTGGAATCAAAGCATGTTCAATAGTGAAACCTAGATCCAAGCATTAGGGTTTACATGAGCACATAGGAATGTTTCTTATGCCTAAAACCCATCAGTGGTATCAGAGCCTTGATTGGTTTCAGTTGTATGTGATGCTTAACTGCTTTATTTGCTGAAAATCGATTTTTTGGCCCCTGCCCGACTCAACTCGGCGAGTCAGTATCTGGACTCGGCGAGTCCAGGTCTGACTCGGCGAGTCAGTTCGTCAGGCAGAGGGATTTTCGGGTTTTTGCTGCTGTTTTGACTTGGACTTGATGCTTAATTTGTTTTATGAAGTTAAAATCCGAATTTTATCTTAATTAAGTGTTTATCCTTGCCAAAAGAATATATAATTTCAAATCTTTTAAATATTAATTGTTTATGTGATAAATATGGATTATTTAAAATTATTTGGTAATTATCTAATGACTAAAATCAAGATTAGGTCAAATATGGATAATTATGAAATTAATTGGTCAATTTGAATTATTTGTTATTTGATCCCTTGTGTTTTGAAAAGTTCAATTCCTGCCCTCAAGTTTTGAAATTTGAATTCATGATTAAAAGTTTAATTTTGAGTAATCTTAATTTCAAACCCTTAGAATTTTACAAGTTTAAAATTCAACCCTATATTATTATATATTATTACAAGCTTAATTAATATTTATATATATATATATATATATATATATATATATATATATGTATGTATAACTTATAATGCTAGTCTTACCGTTAGTAGGCCTCATTCACGAAGCCGGTCTATAAGGTGGGTATAAGGTTGCTGCCTATAAAATGGCGCTTAATGGGTGTACACTCATACCTACCGCTTGCTTGACTAGTGGAGGGTCGTTAGCCGAACGGGTAGGATAGGGCAACCCTCTCCTCATTAAAAGTATAATGTTGATCATAAAGTAACTACATGTTTTGCAAATTCCCATTCCTAGTTACTTTAGGGTAAAATGTGAAAATGATGCTAATCCATGGAATTACACTTCGTACCCTTGTCAAACGTTGATGGAGCGTGTGTGGTTAACCGGCACATCAATTTGGGGATGACATTGGTAGCGAAGGGTGACTCGATGTTTGTCATAGATCAATGGAGCGTGTGTGGTTTATCGGCACATTGATTAGGTGATAAAAACATTGAGTGATCCACGTTGATTCGCATGGTTATTCACAAATTTGTTTGCGATCCTCGGCATCCCAGTCGCAAATTTGAAATGCATATCGAGATTTAAACATGCCATTGAAAAGTTCAATGAATCTCAAAGATCTAGGAGTTTTCAATACATTTAAAACCTAAATTGCTTTTTCATTTTTCATGGTGAGAATTAGTGAATCGTCATTCACATACCTTCAAATTATTTACTTTTAGAGTACGACATCCCTTTCTAAGTTGTAAATAATGTTGTTGGATCCTAGCCCTAATTTCTCATTTGGGTGTTTAATTAGGGATTCATTTCTAATCAAACTTTGTTCCCTTCTTTTTCAGATGTCTGCAAACAACAACAACAACAACGCTTCTGGGTCATTCTCGTTGATGAACTTGTGTCAGAAAGTGACATTTGATGGTTCAAACTTCAACGAGTGGATGAGGTATATCCGCATGATCACTCGCTACGAGGACAAAGAATATGTCCTCGATGAAAAGCTTGAGAAGATCATCCCAGATGTTGCTACTCCTGAGGAATTGGCCGCCTTTGAGGCCCATGAGCGTGATGCCACGAAAGTTCACTGCATCATGCTGGCCATCATGAACCTCGAACTCCAAAAGTCCCATGAGGACATGTACCCATATGAAATGCATCAGGATTTGCTGGACATGTATCACCAGAGCGTGAGGCAAGAGCGCTATGAGATCATTACTAACATGATCACCGCTGAGATGGGGAGTGGAGAATCCCTAACCTCTCATTTGCAGAGAATGCAGAGGTATGTTGATCGTCTTCTCAAACTTAATGTTAAGTTTGATGAGGATTTGGCTATCGACATAATCCTCCACTCCTTGCCTTCCTGCTACAATCAGTTCAGGATGACCTACCATATGAACAAAGAGGAGGTCTCCTTCAGCAAGCTCCAAGGACTCTTGAGGACTGCTGAGAGCAACCCCAAAGACAAATCTGTTGCACCATCCCCTGCTGTGGCCGCTCCTGTGATGGCAATAGGTCAAGGAAAGGGCAAAAAGAAGAAGGCTCCATGTAAGAGCCACCATAAGGGGAAACCCCGTGATGGTTCGTCCTCAAGTGGGACCAAAGATGGCCCTGCTAAGCCCTCTTCTGATCCAAAAGAAGCAGAGTGCTTCTATTGCCACCAAAAGGGCCACTGGAAGCGAAGCTACCTACAATATCTACAGGACATAAGAGATGGGAAGATCAAGCCCACTTTTGCAGGTATGTATTCTATTAAATCTGATAACTCAGCATTTGCTACTTCATGGGTTCTTGATACAGGGTGTGGTTACCACATTTGTTCTTATATGCAGGGCCTAAAAAGAAGTAGGGAGATGGAACATGGGAAGATGAACCTGATTATGGGAAACAGAAGATCGTCGCCTGTGACCAGAGTCGGTGTTTATTCTTTAGTGTTAAATAATGGGTTAGGGATAGATTTAGAGAATTGCTGTTATGCGCCAGATATGGCGAGAAACATTATTTCTTTTCACGGGTTGTTTAGACAAGGTTTCAGATATTCTTTTGATAATAGTAATGGTTCTATCAACGTTTATTTGAATGGTGTCTTTTATTTCAATGCATTACCTTGTAATGGGATTTATGAATCTGTGATGATTGTTGATAATTTAGGAAATAATGTTTTGAATATTGATTCGTCTACTAGTCTAGACAAAGCATGCTTGTGGCATTGTCGCCTTGGCCATGTCAACAAGAAACGCATAGCCCAACTCCAAAAGGATGGAGTGTTGGAGTCATTCGACCTTGGGGACGATGACATGTGTGAATCTTGTTTACTTGGGAAGATGACCAAGTCACCCTTTACTGGCACTTGTGAAAGGGGTGAGGGTTTATTGGATCTCATAGACACCGATGTATGCGGGCCCTTTAGATCCACCACAAGGGATGCTTGCCGCTTCTATGTGACTTTTACAGATGATTATAGCAGATATGGATATATCTACTTAATCAAGCAAAAGTCGGAAACCTTTGAAAAGTTCAAAGAGTTTAAGAATGAAGTGGAGAATCAGCTGGGCAGGAAAATCAAGATGCTTCGGTCAGACCAAGGAGGAGAGTACCTAAGTCTTGAATTTCACGACTATCTAAAAGAATGCGGAATCATTTCGCAATTGACACCTCCGAGGACGCCACAATTGAATGGTGTGGCTGAGAGACGTAATCGTAACTTGTTGGACATGGTTCGTTCTATGATGAGTCGGACGTACTTCGTTACCAATAGCTTTCTGGGGGTATGCCTTGGAGACTGCCGCCCACATACTTAACTTAGTTCCCACCAAGAAGGATTCCAAGACTCCTCATGAGATGTGGACAGGGAAGGCTCCCTCGTTGGCACACATCAAGGTCTGGGGTTGTGAGGCTTTCGTAAGACGAGAGACTCACGACAAACTAGAACCTCGTAGTGAGAAGTGTTATTTCATCGGCTATCCGTAGAAGTCTTTTGGCTACCTTTTCTATAGACCGAGTGACAATGTTGTCTTCGTTGCTAGAAGAGGAGTTTTCCGAGAAAGGGAATTGATAGGCCAAGAAGACAGTGGGAGGCAAAGTGAACTTGAAGAAATTCAAGATCAAAGCAATGAAGGAACCTCTGACATTGGCACTCAACTTGAGGAAGAAACTCCTGTTGAACCTATTGACGAGTCCCTACCTCTTCGACGTTCCACTAGGGCTAGTGTTCCACCCCAGTTTTATGGTTTTCATATTACTACTGAAGGGGATACATTTATTAGTGATAGTACACTAGTAAATTTGGATGAACCTAGCAGCTATAAGGAAGCCATGGCAGGCCCAGAGTCTGCAAAATGGAAAGAGGAGATGCACAGCGAGATTCAGTCCATGTACGACAACCAAGTTTGGAATTTGGTTGATAATGTACCGGGTCGTAAGACAGTCGGGTGCAAGTGGATCTTCAAGAAGAAGACGAACATGGATGGGAAAGTGCATACTTATAAAGCGCGATTGGTTGCGAAGGGCTTTACTCAAACTCCCGGAGTTGACTATGATGAGACCTTCTCACCGGTTGTGAAGATAAAGTCTATTAGGGTGATGCTTGCCATAGCTGCATTTCATGATTATGAAATATGGCAGATGGACGTGAAAACCGCTTTCCTTAATGGAAAGTTGGCTGAGGATGTCTACATGAATCAGCCAGAGGGTTTTGTCAATGCGAAGTATCCAAATAGAGTATGCAAGCTTGAGAAATCCATTTATGGATTGAAACAAGCATCTCGCAGATGGAATCTTTGTTTGACGAGAAGGTTAAAGAGTTTGGCTTTCTGCGAAGCGAAGATGAATCTTGTGTGTATGTCAAAGCCAGTGGGAGTATAGTAAGCTTCCTCGTATTGTATGTCGACGACATACTACTCATAGGAAACGATGTCCCAACCTTGCAGGAAGTCAAGTCCTGGCTTGGGAAATGTTTCGCTATGAAGGACCTTGGAGAGGCTGCTTATATTCTGGGAATAAGAATAGTAAGAAACAGGGAAAAGAGACTGATAGGACTCAGTCAGGATACATACTTGGAAAAGGTACTAAAGCGTTTTAGTATGGAAAATTCCAAGAAAGGGGAGTTGCCAATCCAAAGCAATACCAAGCTGAGTAAGACTCAGAGCCCGAGTACAGAGGCAGAGATAGCCGATATGAGCCGAGTACCTTACGCTTCCGTAGTAGGCTCTATCATGTATGCTATGACTTGTACTCGCCCTGATATGGCCTTCGCTTTGAGCATGGTCAGCAGATATCAAGGGAATCCTGGTAGAGCTCATTGGATTGCGGTTAAGAATATTCTTAAGTACCTTCGGAGGACCAAGGAATGGTTTCTAGTCCTCAGTGGGAGTGATGACTTAAGGGTACGAGGGTACAATGACGCTAGTTTTCAGACAAATCGGGATAACTTCGGATCGCAGTCGGGTTGGGTCCTTACCCTAAATGGAGGAGCAGTGACTTGGAAAAGTTCCAAGCAAGAGATTGTAGCTGATTCAACGTGCAAATCAAAGTATATTGCGGCGAGCGAAGCGTCAAAGGAGGCTATATGGTTGAAGAACTTCATTGGAGACCTTGGAGTTGTGCCATCCATAAAAGGGCCGATGGAAATTTTCTGTGATAATGAAGGAGCGGTTGCCTTGACCAAGGAATCGAGAGAGCATGGCAGATCTCGACATATTGACAGAAAATACCATTTCATCAGACATCGGGTAGAAGAGGGACTCCTCGTTGTGAAGAGGGTATCATCAGAAGAGAACCCAGCAGATCCCCTTACAAAGGGACTAAGTAGGGTCAAACACTTGCAGCACGCTAGGAGCATTGGGCTGAAGGATGATATAAGTTTGGATTAGATAGGAAATGTGTAATAGATAGTTTGTACTTGACATTCGATGAATAAATAAAATGTGTTATTTATGAGTAAAGCTACTATCTTGTGTTGGTTATTTATCTATTGTTTCCATTTTGCATGTTTTGACTTCTTGAATGATATGATTATTCAAAAGGTCCACAGTCGGTCATATTTTGGAAGTAGATATGAATGAAGACTGTCATGAATTGTTTGTAGATTGTCTAAAAGGTTTTAGACATAGCAAAGGTTTGCTGCAAAGTTCATGAGTGCTTATGAATATGAGTTGAGCATTGGATTAAACCCGAGTTTGCTGTATCACTTAGTGGTGTTTTATCTTAAGTGATCGCAAAGCGATAACATCATATAGTCTTAAAACTTAGAGATATGGGTGTTGTTTGCTGGTTGGTTGTACATTGATAATGTGTAAACGCATCAGTAACTTGATGTTATAAAACACATTATTGTGTATGATCCATTAGTATATAATAGATGCATATGAGTCAAAGTTGATATGTTCCTTTTATTCTATGAGAATAAAAGTGATATATTGGCCACTTGATGATTTGGTTTGACTTATGTGTCGGGCCCGGTCAGAATGAGGTTGATGTGTTCAACTAAATTCTATGTCAAACAAATCAGAAATCAAGGAACTACTGCTGGACAATAAGCATTGTCAGCATGATATCCAGAACAGAGGATTATACGATCCCTTATCTAAAGAACAAGTTGATAAGAGTTGACAGCGAAGTATAACAGCTACGATTGCTAATCGGATTCTGAAGTCATATGTGAGATATAGTTACTAGACTTATCCAAGTGGGAGACTGTTGGAATAGTGTCTAAGCCCGTAACTATATTTGGTATGTACTTGACCCGGTTGTGCATGGTCCTTTTGGGTTGCCTTCTCCAAAGCAACTTGACAAGGTAATTTAAGGAGAAAGAGAGAGTATTATGATTTATTAATATATTATAAGAATAATATATTAAAGGAGAAATCATATTTATTTAATTAGTATTGGTCATAAATTAATTAGGAATTAATTTGATGATCAAAAGAGATTAATTGAATAAAGGGGTATAAACTGTCAAATGTATGATAGTTGAGTTTTAGGTTAAGGAAACCTAATGGGCTTAAGGGGGAACGAAATTATGATGGGTAACCATCATATTTTCGTCGAAGGCCTTATTCCAGAAGGTTCCATGGGCTGCTTGGTGGCTAAGTTGTCCATTAGGGTTTAGACTGAAACCCTAGTAACCTGTAACTATAAATATGACCCCTAGGGCATTCAATTCGGCTACCACTTGATTCTAAGAGATCCCTAGGCCGATTTCTAGCCTCTCTCTCCCTCTCTCATATTGCCTTCTTGCTTGTGGGGTTTGTGAACCATTAGAGGAGTTGCATTTGTGACTCTAAGCTCAAGAAAAGAAGAAAGAGAAGATCTAAGCCAACAATTGAAGAGGTAAACATCTAGATCTGATTCTATATGTTAATTTAGTTGTTTATATGCTAGATTAGGGTTTGTAAGTCTTGGAATCAAAGCATGTTCAATAGTGAAACCTAGATCCAAGCATTAGGGTTTGCATGAGCACATAGGAATGTTTCTTATGCCTAAAACCCATCATCAAGTTCCTGGTACTAGGATAAGCCAGGCATGTTATGGGTGTGGAGAAACTGGGCACTTCAAAAGGGACTGTCCCAAGACAAGGAACGTTGGCGGTGTTGGGAGAGTGCTGACAATAGGCCAAAATGAAGCAATAGCCGACCCAACGGTGGTTACGGGTACGTTTCTCCTCAACAACATTTATGCATGCATACTCTTTGACTGCGGTGCAGAGAGAAGTTTTGTGAGCCATAAATTCAAACACTTACTTAATGAAAGACCCCAACCACTCAATAAAATATTCACTGTAGAAATGGCTAACGGTAAAACGGAAAGCACAAGCGATATGTATGTAGGGTGCACATTAAATTTAAACGAACACTTATTTCAAATCGACCTAATGCCCATTTCGATAAGATGTTTCGATGTCATCATCGGTATGGACTGGTTGAGCCTTCACCATGCCGATATACTTTGTCACGAAAGGGCCATTCGCCTTAATCTGCCAAACGGCGAAACTCTTGTCATTTATGGTGACAAACCTAGTTCAAGTTTACAAATCATCTCCTGTGTTAAGGCACAAAAATATCTTCGCAAGGAATACCATGCCTTTCTAGCCCATGTAGTAGACCAGAAACAAGAACCAAAGAACATTAAAGACATTCCGGAAGTCTGCAACTTCCCAGATATTTTCCCAGAAGATCTTTCAGGAATTCCACCAGAGCGCCAAGTTGAGTTCAGAATCGACTTAATCCCCGGAGCTACCCCAGTAGCAAAGTCGCCTTACCGTTTATCCCCAGCCGAGATGCAGGAACTATCCAGTCAATTAAACGAGCTGCTGAGCAAGGGATTCATCAGACCGAGCTTCTCACCATGGGGAGCACCAGTCCTATTCGTGAAAAAGAAGGACGGATCCTTTCGCATGTGCATCGATTATCGGGAGCTAAACAAACTCACGATCAAGAACCGATATCCCCTACCGCGCATAGACGATCTGTTCAACCAACTGCAGGGAGCAAGCTACTTCTCAAAGATCGATCTAAGATCTGGTTATCACCAACTGCGAGTGCTGGAAGGAGACATCCCCAAAATGGATTTCCGAACACGTTATGGTCACTACGAGTTTGTAGTAATGCCCTTCGGATTGACAAATGCTCCAGCGGTGTTCATGGACTTGATGAACCGAGTATGGCGTCCCTTCCTGGATAAATTCGTGATCATGTTCATAGATGATATACTCATCTATTCTAGAAGCCAGGAAGAACACAGCCAACACCTCCGCCAAGTTTTGGAAACGTTGAGGGCAGAGAAGCTTTACGCAAAATTTTCCAAGTGCGAATTTTGGATATGGAAAGTGGATTTCCTAGGACATGTAGTAAGAAAGGAGGGGATACACGTGGATCCTTCTAAGATCAAGGCAATAGAAAGTTGGACGACACCAAGGACCCCTACAGAAATCCGACAATTTTTGGGACTCGCCGGGTATTACCAAAGGTTCATACAGAACTTTTCGAAGATTGCCAAGCCACTTACCACCCTAACTCAGAAGAGTGTGACCTTCGACTGGGGAGAAAAACAAGACACCGCTTTTCAAATGCTAAAGCGAGCCTTATGTAGTGTGCCCATCCTAACCTTGCCGGAAGGAACGGAGGACTTCGTGGTCTATTGCGATGCATCAAACCAAGGACTTAGGTGTGTCTTGATGCAACGAGGGAAGGTCATCGCCTACGCCTCAAGGCAACTAAAGACGCACGAAGTGAACTACACAACGCACGATCTTGAGCTAGGAGCAGTCATCTTCGCTCTAAAGATATGGAGACACTATCTCTACGGCACGAAATGTACGATCTTCACCGACCATAAAAGCCTCCAACATATCCTCAACCAGAAAGAACTCAACATGAGACAAAGACGGTGGGTAGAACTACTAAATGATTATGAATGCGAGATTCGATATCATCCCGGAAAGGCTAACGTGGTGGCCGATGCACTCAGCCGGAAGGAATACTCGGGCCGCAGAGTGAAGTCTTTAACCATGACAATCCATTCACACCTGTCCACACAAATCAAGGAAGCCCAGATAGAAGCCTTAACATCTGGAAATGTGGCAGGGGAAGCCTTAAGGGGAATGGATAAGAAGTTTGAGGTATAGAATGATGGAGTTCATTACTTCATGGATCGGATCTGGACGCTGAAGTTTGGCGGATTCAGAGAAGTCGTCATGAACGAAGCCCATAAAACACGATACTCCATACACCCCGGCTCCGATAAGATGTATCTCGACCTCAAGAAATTGTACTGGTGGCCGAACATGAAAGCTGAAATTGCTACCTATGTGGGTAAATGTCTGACGTGCGCCAAGGTCAAGGTAGAATACCAAAAGCCCTCGAGATTGTTGCAACAACCAGAAATACCCAAATGGAAGTGGGAACGGATAACCATGGATTTCATAACCAAACTACCCAGAATGGCAAGCGGACTCGGCACTATCTGGGTGATCGTCGACAGATTAACTAAATCAGCACACTTCCTACCGATCAAAGAGATAGATAAATTAGAGAAGCTAACTAGGACATACCTCAGAGAAATTGTACGACTACATGGTGTGCCCATATCCATTATCTCGGACCGAGATAGTAGGTTCACCTCAAGGTTCTGGCAGTCGCTACAAAAAGCTTTGGGGACAAGACTAGACATGAGTACCGCTTATCACCCACAAACCGACGGCCAGAGCGAGAGGACCATACACACCCTAGAAGATATGCTGAGAGCTTGCGTAATCGATTTTGGCAAGGCATGGGACACACATCTACCTTTGGTCGAGTTCTTGTACAACAATAGCTACCACACCAGTATTAAAGCTGCCCCGTTCGAAGCCCTCTATGGCCGCAAATGCAGGTCGCCTCTGTGTTGGGCTGAAGTGGGGGACACACAACTAGCAAAAGGACAAGCAACAGACAACACGCTCACTGGACCAGAAATCATAAGGGAAACTACGGAGAAGATTATTCAGATTCGGGAACGTCTAAAAGCATCAAGGGACAGACAAAAGAGTTACGCGGATAAAAGACGGAAACCCTTGGAATTCCAGGTTGGAGATCGAGTCCTACTAAAGATCTCGCCCTGGAAGGGATTAATATGCTTTGGGAAGCACGGGAAACTAAACCCAAGATACATCGGACCATTCGAGATCATTGCCAGGATCGGTCCAGTGGCTTACAAACTTAGATTACCTCAGGAGCTCCACAACGTACACCCTACCTTTCACGTATCAAACCTAAAGAAGTGCTTGTCCGATGAGACCCTTGTCATCCCTCTAGATGAAATTGCAATAAATGAGAATCTCCAATTTGTAGTGGAACCAGTAGAGATCATGGATCGGGAAATAAAAAGGACTAAACAAAGCCGCATACCTATTGTAAAGGTCCGCTAGAACGCCAAGCGAGGACCTGAATACACCTGGGAACGCGAGGATCAGATGAAACAAAAGTACCCGCATCTTTTTCCTAACCTGTAAACTCTATCTTAGATTAAATTGCGGGATGAAATTCCCTTAACAGGGGGATGATGTGACAACCTTATATTTTTCCAAAAGCAGTGTAACGCTCAAATGTCAAATACAACGAAAACTATTTGAAATCAACGAAATTAACCTCAAAATAAAAGTGTTTAAATATCTAAGTTGGGATGCATCAAATAATTGATATCGTGCCAAGGTTTCCAAAAACATAAAGAACGTTCAAAACCGGGTTATATTGAAGAAATTATAACCACTCGTATATTTACGACACACCGTTAAAACGATATTTAATGTAAAAAGTGAAATTTCAATAAAATTCATTTTAGCCTTAAGTATCTAAACAAAATTTTTAGAGTTCATTAAACTGTAAACATACATAAAAAGATCGCCCAAATTGGACCTCGTATGAAGAAGTTACGATCTTCCTAAGTTTCGTAACAGTAGTAGATGGCTAAAAACTCGAATTAAAGATCGAGTGTTATTTAGCTATCGCAACCTAAACGAAAGATGAAGACCTCCACAATAGGAGTAAAATGATAAAAAGACAAACGAAAACCGACGTCGAATAAAGAAGATATGAATTTTTATCGGACTTTAGCAATCCCGGCCTATTAAAAACATATCATTAAAAATAAATTCAAAACTAGCCAACAGAGTCTAAATGAAAGTTGTAGAGCATAATCTCACCTACGCGTGGATATAAAGAACGCGAAAAACGGAGTCCGTACGCGAAAGTTACAAAATTTAGAAGATGGGAGACTGGAGTACGCCCAGCGTAATCCTAGATTACGCCCAGCGTACTAGACCCAGAGTCGAGTCCCATCGGCTGCAACTCTACGCTTAGCTAGACCGGATTCGTAAGTCGTGACGCATTTTTACCCCCCGCGTACCGCGTACGCCCAGCGTACCCCGGTGGTACGCCCCGTGTACGCGATCCTCCAGCACTATAAATAGAGGGTTTGAGCTACGGGTTTTTGCACACTTTCTCAAACTCCCAGTTACCCTCTCATACTTTCAAGCTCTAAAAGTTGTCTCGACACCCTCGGTTTCCGCACCCGAGCCCCCGACGAAAGATCTACGCTACCGAGATCCCCGAATAGCCCGATGACGCAACTTTCCGCGGTCGAAGTTCTGCTCAACTCTAGCCTCTCTCTCTTCAAACCAAACGAGTGAGTTCATACCCCTACCTTTCAATTCTTTTCATGTTTTAGGGGGGGAATACAAGTACATTACAAGTCAAAGTATCATTTTATAAACGTGAATGTAATATCTATCTTATAGAGTATCGATACAAACATCTTTATGTTTAAAGGGCTATTATATCACCAAGTTATTTTTACTAAATGGGAACATACTTTCTGAGAAACTATAATGGGTATAGTTAACAAGTTATTCATACATTTTTACATATACATCTTGACAAGCGAAATACTTTCAAATGAAGTAAAGTCTTTCTTATCGTAAATCTATTTATACCAAGCAATGTGAGATATTCAAACTTCAACGTACTCTTATGTATGCATTTCAAGTCCTGTATTATATACCATAATCTCTTGGAGGGAGAGCGTGATACTTGTGTATAGATCTATACGGGATTGACAACCCCGCACCTAAACTATTAGCTATAGTTAGACCGGCAGGTCTGGGGTGACAAATGTCATAACACTACAACACTTGAAGAATATTGTTACAGGCAGTCAGTGTCAATAGTATGGTTATAAAACTCACATAAAAGTATAAAAACAAGTTTGATTTACAAGATTCATATATGCATTCAGTTTTTCAACGTTATTTTTAGCACAAAGTTTATCATTATTATTCAAGTATGAAACACACTAACGCAGTCCAATTCTGGGAGCTTTTCAAACCATTTATAGAAAATATTGGATTTTCTGAAAACCTCGTTCATCGATTTACTACCAAAAGGGCATACTTTTCAATGCAAAACACTTATGAACTCACCAACTTAATTGTTGACACTTTTTCGAAACCACTTGTATTTCTCAGGGAATCAGTAATACAGGTAACCACCAGCTTTTGAAGAAGGAACACTAAGGACGTTTATCATTAAACATTTATATCATCATATTGTAATATTCTTTTGCAAATATGTATAACGCAACAATATACGTTTTTATTATATATATGATGGTTGTGTTACTTTCTTTACAATATTCAATTGTTGTGATACTACGTGAAGTCATCCACCCCCTAATGTTTCCGCCATTCTGGTTTGGGGGTGTGACATATGGTCTTCTAGAATCTTTTGGAAAAAGCTTTCCTCATGAAGATGATGTTCCTAGAAATCATACTTCACTTCCTCCACCTCCTCCAATAGTTCTCCCTAACCCACAAGTTTAAATACTTGAAAAGTTCAAGGTTACTCAAGCCCTATTGGCAAGCCAACACCAAGATGGAAGGTCTGTGTGTGCACATGTCTTGGACATGAAGTCACACATTGACATGCTAGGAATGTTAGGAGTCGTTTTGTCACAGAAGTTGGCTGTTGACTTGGTTCTTCAGTCACTTACCGAGTCATATAATTAGTTTGTTAAAGACTACTATATGACCGACCACGGCGTGACCCTTATTGATCTTACTTATTTGCTAATTGCTGCTGAGTCAACAATGATTTGGCGCACTGGTAATGCAAATTTGATTGGAAGATCTACTTCCCAAACTTCCATGGACATTGACAATGGCAACATGGAAGTCTAGAAAAGTCTTCTCATCCAATGGGAAAGAATCAAAGAGAAAGGCTAAGTCTATGATTGTCCCGTGTACCATTCCAAAAGAGCCTGTATGTTTCTATTGCCAAGAAAATGGACATTGGAAGCGAAGCTGCCCTGACTACCTGGGAGATTTAAGAGATCGTAGAATCAAATTGTATGGTTCTACCTCAGGTAATCTCATTATCTAACTCTATTAAGTTCCTATTTATTGATTCCTATTACATGATGTAAAGTTACATTTTGATGTTTTGCATAATCAAAGAGAAAGAAGGAAATAGCATGCTGAGTCTGATCATGAAGAAGTGGATTTCGGTCGCATGGTTCGATGATCAGAATTTTGAGTTGCCACTTAGGAGTTATGATAAATTGATTAGAAATATGTAGTAACATAGTTTTTCATTTGTAATTGCATTGTAAGGACAAGTTTTCCGCATTTTATAAATAAAGAATAAAATTTTGATTTTATCTTATTAATATTTCCTTGCAATGACATTTGTGAAAAATTGATGTTTGTATGTTTCTATTTTTTTAGCAATATGGATTTGGTTCTTTCGTTTATGTTAGTGTCTAAATTTACCAAATAAGGAAAGATTCTCATCATCAGCTTGAAATCATGTAATTTGTATTGTATTATAAATGAGAACCTTCGTCTTTGGGAAATTAAGACTAATTCCTTGTTCACATGTATATGTGAGTCAAGTGAAGGACTAGGGGATCGGATACACTTGGTTGTGCACTGGTTAGGTCCACCACAAAGAACGATAAGACTATTCGTCATGATTTACTAAAAGCTTAGTAAATATGGTTATGCTTACAAGTTTAAGTGTAATTATGAGTCATTGAAAAGGTTTCAATGTATAGCAGAACGAATAAGAAGAATCAATTAGGCAGAAAGATAAAAGTTTCTCCAATCTGAAAGGAAAGGAGAGTACTTTAGTATCGTGTTTTATGATATTTTTAATGATTATGAAAACCATATCACAATTGATCCTCTAAGGACACCTTAGTGCATTTGTATGACTAAGAAGAGGAATCATGAATTGTTGAAATGGTTAAATCAAGAACATGGGCCATACTTCGTTCCAAGATCAAGTCCTAGAGTCATACTCCAAGATTGTAACTTGAGTGACATAATATTAAGAAAGGTTTATAACACTTATCAAATGTAGAGTAAAATGTTTCTTGCTCTTGTACATTTCAAATTGGTTAGTTGTAATGTCTTGGATAAGACAAAGACAACCTAAGACCAATTGTGTGAAGTGTTTATCTCAATAAGAAACCACACTAACTCTTGAATATTTGTTTGTCAAGGAATGATTCTTGACAAAGAGATTCTTCTATGTCAAGAGGTCAGTGGGAGTCTTAAAGATCTTGAAAAGTTTCAAGAACTAATCAAGAGTAAACCTATTATTAATCACTAGCCCATGACTTGAGGTTTTAACCTATCGTGTTGACATATTCTTATTTTTGTGCCCATTCCAGTTAAATTTGACTATGCATGTGAGTTCTATGAGTACTCAATTGTTTGCATAACAACTTGGAAGCAATGGTAGGCCCTTGAGCTCCCAGGTGGCAAGAAATTAAGATTGAACAAGTTCAGTCCATATGAGTTTGGATTTGTCACTAATCTTGTCTTGTGATTATGGTTATGACAAATTCACATGGATAGGACCTCATACATCATAAAATCTAAGTGTCATAAGGTTTCTCTCCAATTCATGAAAATGATTGTGAGGAAACGTTTCCACTAAGTAGATTTTAAGGAGATAGCAGTTGTGTTAATTGCATTCTCAAATTCGATTATGATTACGGCATCCCTCTTCATAGTTCGAATTGTGAGAAATGGAAAAAGGTCTAAACATTTGAGACTTATTGCTATAAGTTCTAAAATTGTTTAGACACACATGTGAGTAATCTAAGGAAAGGTGTATGAGTTTGAGAAGCCTAGATGAAGTCTCATCGAAGCATTTTGTATTAGAAATCTGAACTTTGGTAAGAAAGTCAACAAGTATTGATTTCTAAAAGTCCAGCTGATTTTTGGGTATATGTCAAAGCTAGTGGGAGCATAAGTGTTATGCTAGTAAGATAATAATTATTATGCTAGTGGGAGCATAATTATTATGGTAAGTTTTGCGAGTTAGCAATGTTAATTATAGAAAACAAAGATTTCAAATCTAAAAGCTTAGATTTTGACATTTTAATCAAACTTAGTCAAGGATATATATGAATGTTATGTTTGAATAGTTCAACATAAGGAAATTCTACATATGGAAATATTATAGCAAGAGAATGGTAAAGTATCATGTCCTTATGTAAGACATTATGAATCGTATTCCATATGCCTAGGGTATAGGATCGATTGCATATGCTATAATATTTATGTGTTCTAATTTTCCAAATGCCTAGGGCATTAAGAGGGAAAAAAGGACTAGAACCGGATATGACCAAAGTTATTAAACAACTATCAAGGACGATCTGAGGTTCTCTAAGGATTGGTTGCTTAAGGACAATTGGAATTATAGTGATGAATGGACCATATTGATATGATTTTGAATATATGGGATTCTATTAATAATGGATAGTCATATGGCAATTATGGAAAAGTTTCCATAATGGGAGTTGAATATCAAGAATCTATGAGTAAGCTAGAAACTTTTATGCAAGAAGGATGTTCAAAGGAATGTGCTTTGAATATGAGGCTTCGTATCTATGAAATTGTTTTGTAACAATCTCCAATGGAAACTTTTGTAATTGCGAAAGTCTCTGTGACTTGTGTACATAGTCATTGCAAAAGGATCACTGCATATAAGCTTATAATCTAACAGATTACAATAAGTGGCAAGGACTTGGTATTCTTACACTTAGGATAAAGATTTGGAATTGTGAAATGAGTGTCATTGGAAATGTTTACAATTGATCTATTTCACAAAGTAAGGACCATAGGTAAATATAGTGTGCATGCTTGAAGCATGGGATGACTAATGTTTTAATTCAAGTATTACGTTGATAAATCGAAACATTATACAATGAATAATGTGTAATCACTATGGTGGTTAAATATAAGGTGTTTTATTTATATTCAAAAGTTTTGATACCATATTGGATAAGATTATTCTTGTGTTTCACTTTGCATGTTTTGACTTCCCGAGTAACTAGGTTATTCAAACTATCCACAATCGATCATACTTTGGAAGTAAGTATTGAAGCAAGACTGTCATGAATCGGTCTGTAGATTTTCTAAAGGCATTTAGACATAGCACAAGTTTGCTGCAGTGTTCATGAGTACTCCTGTAATAATATTTGAGTATTGGATTAAACCCACGCTCATTTGAATCACTTCATGGATTTTATCACGAGTGATCATGAGACGATAATATCTTATATTCCTGAAACCAAGACATGTGAGTTGTAGTTTACAAGTTGGTTGCACATTGACATATGTAAACACACCAGTAACTTGGTGTTATAAAACATATTATTGTGTGTGATTTGATGAGTAAGTACAAGCAAGCATTTGAGTGGAAGTTTATCCGTTCCTTTTACCCAATATGGATAAAAGTGATATATGTGGGCCCCTTGATGATTTAGTGATGACAACCCTAAGCACTTGGCCAAGCCTGGACTGATTTGATTTGTTCAATTAGTTGGTCGTCATAAATCAGAAATTGGGAAACAACACATGAACAGAGAGAATGATTATAATCCATTTCTCAGTTCATACAATATCTAGAATGGAGGAATATATGATCTCTTATATAATGGACGCGTCATTGACTAGCTCAGAGTTCGACAACGGCTTTTGAGAGCTACGATTGCTATCGGGTTTTGGAGTCGTACTTGCAATAATAGTTATTAGACTTATCCAAGTGGGAGACTGTTGGATTAGGTGTCTAAGACCATAACTATAATTGGTATGTACTTGACCCGAGAGTAGCATGGTCCATTTGGGTTGCCTCCACTAGAACAATCTGATAGGATGGATATTTAAGAAAGAGGCTATTTATGATTTATTAATATATTACAAGTATAATATATTAATTGTGAAATCATATTATTTAATTAGTATTGATGAAGAATTAATTTGGAATTAATTTTGTGATAAAAAAAGACTAATTAAATTAACGGGGACTGATTATATAAATAGCGATACATATAGGATTGAGCTATTGATCCATGATGGGCTAAGTTTATGTAAGTATCCATGAAGATTTAGCCCACATTAGATATGGATCATAACCTAAGTGTATGGATTAGGTTTTACCCATGACTCTTGGAATCCTACAATATATATGTGTTACCCATTAGCTAAAATCGGCCCTAAGTGTTCTTGGAAGAGAGAAAGCCGATTTTGGAGTGTCTAGCCTCTCTCTCAAATTCCTCCTTTTTTCATAGTGTTTGTGAACCATTTGAGGCATCACACTTGAGGTGCTAAGCTCTTGAAAGGCCAAAACTACAAGCTACAATAAAGATGTATTATTCTAACTAGTTTTATGATTCATGTACCAAAATTGTATGCTAGTTGTAGGCTTCATGCTTTGGAAATTTTATTGCATGTATAACTAGAGAAAACTTAGATCCAAAGCTATTAGGGTTGTATGTGCACCATAGGAGTGTTATAGTACACAAAACCCAACACAATTTTCACCAAAGACCATACATCATCTTCATTCTTTCCCAAGATTTTATGAAAACGAATCTTCAGGTTTTTTTTTTCTTTTTTGTCTTTGAAGTTATCTGCCAATTTGAACTGTGGAGATGTGAAAAGCATGTGATTGATTGGAAAGTCAAGTTGATTGAAATTAGAATTTTCAGTCTCAAAACTCTTCTTTGGTCTTTTTGAGAAATTCATCATTCTTCCCCAAACAACAGTTTCAATTGTTTCATAACACTAGTGCTTGTTTGGATCACCTTTTTTCAAACTTGTTGGGTCATTTTGTCTTTGTCGAAGAATGCTATTTATCTGCCTTTTTCATTCTAACTCTGCTTCTTATAACTTCTTATTTTCCTCTTCTGATTGTTTAATTAGAATGAATTTCCCTTTGTATTTCGGATCAATTATTGAAGTTGTTTTGACAGGAGCATTACTCAAACCTCCTTTACTCTCTTTAATCAAAATCCATTTTGATGGAGCTTTCAACACATTTTCTGTTGTACTCATTTTTTATGAAGACACAATTATTGGCTTCATGGGAATTGTAGTTGGAATTTGAGTCGAAATAAATTTCCCAACAATGACTCCTTTTTCACCACCAAAATCTTTTGAAGTTCCAGCTCCTCTATCTCCCCCTTGCGAGACCTACACAGCACGAGGAGCATTGGTTGGTAAACGAAATACCAAATTAAGTATTGGAACGAGCTCAGTTTTTATGTTCGACTCAATATTTGAAACCATCTGTGAGAGTGATTCTTGAGAGATGGTTGATTGATTCGAAAGATCCACCTTTGACAAAGTTTCTTTAATTCCATACAGGAATTCCTCCATTTTCTCAAACACTTTTTTTTCCTTCTCAGACTTAGCTTGAAACTCTTTAGTGTACTCGTTGTTGAACTCAACCAAACGAGTTATGGCACCAACAATGACATCTACTTTGCCATGCAACAACTTGTAATTTTCTTCCATCTTCTTGACTTCTTCTGACATCAAGGACTTTATCTCAGCAACCTTGAGAGCAAGAGACTCCTTCGTTTCATTTACAGTTTCCATGAAAAGTTCATGATGTACCTCAGCAACATCACAAAGCTTTTGAATTTCATAATCATAGCTCTTTGAATGAAAATCTAACCGTTCTGCTTGTTTCTGCTCAATACCCTCAATCAAGTTTCGCAAACATGGTTCTTGAGCTTTCATCAAGTAATCAAGATATTCTAATATCTGCTGTAATTTGAAGAAGAGAATTGATCTTTGAGTTGAGTATCTCGAATTGATTACCTGGCATGATTAGTTCATCAAGAATATCTTCTTCTTTTGGATTGAATTGAATATCGGCAAATGAAAACATGATATCTTCGTCATCAACTTCATCTCCTTGAAGTGACTTCTTAGTTGATTGAGAGGAGAAAAGAGTGGTGATAGGTTCTTACATGATACCAAAAAATGTTG
This sequence comes from Lactuca sativa, assembly GCF_002870075.4. Taxonomy (NCBI): domain Eukaryota; kingdom Viridiplantae; phylum Streptophyta; class Magnoliopsida; order Asterales; family Asteraceae; genus Lactuca; species Lactuca sativa. Next base: position 35,566,528 of record NC_056630.2, on the reverse strand, counting down.
GTGAGATAGTCGAAACAGGAACAAAAGTAGGAATGGGTGATGTTGGTGGTGGTAGAACCATTGAAGTTGCAATGGAAGTTGTGATAGTAGATTTGTTGTTGATCATCCCTTCATCCATATTGACATTTGTTTCCTTATTAGATAAGTTCACAGTGATGTATGGAGTTCCGACCTCCTCCTGACCGGACTCGGTATTCGAAACCCCATATGGTTTGACTAAAGTCTTCTCCATGTTGACATTTGAAACCTCGTATGTGATCGCAACCTATGTACATGCAATCGCAACTTTGCCCTATGCGATCGCAACTTTGCCAAAAGTTCCAAAATAGCATCCTACTTCATTAAAAAGGTTCGAGACGCATTTTCTTCAAAACATGCGATCGCAACTTCAACACATGCGATTGCATGCACATCGTTTTTTGCTGTTGGACGTATAAATAGACCCTCATTACATTCCAGTAAATAGATTCCGTACCCTAGTCGACTACTGGGTCTCTAGACGATGAAAAATACTATTTTGGAGGTGTTTCTTCTCCGATTTCAACGATTTCTTAAGATCTGAAGACCGTGTATCATCTTTTTAATTAGATTAGTAAGATTAGTTGTTTAATGTTTAATTCTAGTAGTTTTTATCAGATTTTAGCAATGTATGGCTAGAACCCTAGTTTTCAGTTCTGCATAGACTAGTACTTTTCATGTGATTGATAATTAGATCTGATTTTTGACTTGTATTTCTATTTAGAATTTTCAGTTTTGAGCTTAATGAATGTTTGATTGTAATTCTTGTTAGTCTGATCACCTAGCTAGGGTTTTATCATTCCTGTTAATCAGTTAATGAATCTGTAATTGTTCCTGTCAACTGGTAAAAGTAACAAGTATCAGAATGGTTCCGTTTTCGGATTTAACTCTGGTATAAACAGAAAAATCATATCTTTACGCTTCCGAGCTTCTGAGAAGTATTGGGTATTTCTGGGAATTTACACAGAACTTAATGCAATTTTTCTGATTTAATTAAGAGCTTGTTTAATTGAACATTAAAAAGTTAGGGTTAATTCAAAGAGTTTGTTTTGATTAACTACTTTAGGTAAAAGACATTATATTAGAGCTTGTTAGTTTTACTCAATACCATCTTAGATAGAACGCATCTCAATAAAATCAGATTTGGGTTTGTTGCATGATTAGGAAAGTCGCAACAGAGCTGAAACCGTTTTTAATATTGATTTTCGTTTAATTTAATATCACTTCATTTTTAATTTTTAGTTTTAATCAAAATCCCCCTTCTTAATTATTTCCATTTTGACTAGAAAGTGTCTGGTGCAAAAAATGCATTGACCATTAGGTTGTGTCCCTGAGGATTTGACAATGCTTCCCTATGCTATCTTTTTAGTGCAACCAGCAGTGATAGATTTATTTGCTTAATACACGCACGACATCATGTTAACAATATCCCAGAAAGATTGTTTCATCGGCTTTTGGTTGAAACTTGGTGAGCTGATCACGGTTATTTTTTATAAAGCATCTACAACCAAAAATGTGTAAGAATGAGATACTCAACTTTCGACCATTCATGGCTTCATACGGTGTCATGTTGAGATGAAAAATGATGATGCTTTGAGTTTGAGTGAAGCAGGCAGTGGAGACAGCTTCAGCCTAAATATAGAGAGGAAGGTTTTCAAAGCTCAACATCGATCTAGCGGCTTCAACGAGAGTTCGGTTTCTTCTTTCAACCACACCGTTTTGTTGAGGAGTATAGGGAGCAGAAAAATTGTGGTTGGTGCCTTTGTCGGAGAAGAATTTCTCAATGGTGGCATCGGTGAATTCGGAGCATGTTTCAGATTAATGAGTTCAGAGGCTGTTTTGGATTTTAGCCTAAGGCAGAAGACCCAAGTCAACCTTTTGTAGTCATCAACAATCACAAGAATATACTTTTTGTGATGCAGACTTTCTACGGTGGACGGTCCACATAAATCGATATGAAGAAGTTTCCGAAATTGGCTTTTCAATGATTACAGGATGACCTTTCTTGGATTGCTTCTCACATTCACACGCAACACTGAGATGATCATTTTCGAATTTGAGGATCGGTAGACCTCAGACCATTTCACCAGAAACAAGATCATTTATGTATCAGAAGTTCAGATGAGCAAGCCTCCGTGCCATAGACAACTTACGTCAAGAATGGCCTTTGAAAGAAGACAAAGTTGAGGGTTACCAACGATCATGTTGATGTTTAAAGGACACATATTTTTATGCGATAAGATTTGATAAGACATTTTTTCCGATCTTCTGTCATAACGTAGCTATGCTTTTAGTAGAGTTCAACTCTTCAGTTTGCATCAGTGAGCTGAGCCACACTGATCAGGTTATGCTTGAGATCAGCCACATATGCCACATTAGAGACAGAGAAATTTCCGTTGGTCAAGACATCATAACCTCGAATTTGTGAATTTAAAATGTTGCCATATTTCACGTAACCAACGTTAGGAGCGAGCTTCCGATCACGCCGAAAGTCCTTCTGCCCAGTCATGTGCATGGAACCATAGTAACTCAAAAAGAAAATGAGTGTAAATGGTACTATTGATAAGCTCAAAGCCCAGTTGGTCTGTAACATCCCAAAAATACGGTCCAAAAATTTCATTTTAAATATATACACAAAACCATAGTAACTCAAATCATCTCAGAAAACATAAGTGATAATATCTCGAAACCTCATATCAAAACACTGTATCAAAATCACATGTCCAAATATCAGAGTAAATCATCCCAGGCTAACTGTTGTGGTGTGTGCAATGCAGTCATCCCGAGCTCTTCCCCTTACTAGCAGAAGTACCTGAAACCAAAACTGAAAACTGTAAGCACGCAGCTTAGTGAGTCTCCCCAAACTACCACATACCATACACATAATCACATAACATAATATTAGGCCATGCCCGCTACATCGGGCCCCGCCCGACATCGGATCGAAGTCCGGGATCGGCTCTGTCGGCATCAGACCGAAGTCCGGCAACGGGCCCTGCCCGGCATCGAGCAAAGATCGGTATACATATCAACATAATACATAATAAGCACATAACATATACATATAAACATTCCTCGCCCCCCCCCCCCCCCCCGACATCGGACCGAAGTCTAGCATGTATAAACAAGCACGTGCAAGAATCACGAAGACATCAAGCATACAAACATTCCTCGGGCTTTCCCCGGCATCGGACCGAAGTCCGGAAACATATAAACATATAAAACTACATCGGGCACTGTCCGGCATTAGACCATAGTTTGGCACATGCTAACATACATAAACAGGTCGGTATTGGTGCCTTAGACCCGTTCCTAGAAGGAAACTCACCTCTATGTCGTGAATAGCTGAAAGTCCCTACTCTGCAACCGGCTCTACTCACACCTTATACAGAACAACCACTTAGATGACACTCCATACTCAAAACCCCTTCATGGGTCAACCTTGGTCAAAGTCCAAGCGTCTGGTCAAAGTCAACATTCTAGGTGGACTCAACTCGCCGAATTAATCCGTCAACTCGCCGAGTTCCATAAATCAAAATCCTGAAATCGCGATCTAACTCGTCGAGTCACCCCCCTGACTCACCGAGTTCCCATGCTACTCGTAGTCGTGATAAAGCGAGTCAACTCGTCGAGTCCCTCCTCAGACTCGTCGTGTTCTACCTTATTCAAAATCGGGACAAATCGACTCAACTCATCGAGTTCCTTAGTCTGTTTGGTCCATCTAAATGGATTAAGCCCCTGCTCTCCAGATATGAGCCTCATGCTTCACCTACACACTGAAAATGTCCTTCTAAGGGTAAAGTTTCCAACTTTACCCGTTAATACCCTTATTTGAAGAATCTAGCTAAAACCCTAACTCTTTAGGACCTAGACCTTGGTCCACAAGTCATCCATACTCCAAACTAAGGCATACAAACAAAGATCTAGACCCTAAACACTACATGAACACGTAAAGCTTCCTCCTTTCACTCCATGGATGACCTTTTGGAGCTTAAAAGGCCAAAAGGACATCCTATAGCTTGCATGGGGCTTCAATGGCCATAAATTTTGCACCTTTATGCCATGAAAGCCCTCCATGCTTCCAGATCTGATGATATACTCACTTGGTACGTCCATAACCCAAAGATCAAGCTTCTTGGACCAAAAACCCCCATAGATAATAATAAAGAGATCTAAGAAGTTATTAAGCAAGTTTAAGACTTGCTTACCAGAAAATGATGAGAATAAAATGGAGTCTCTGGATCTACAAGCTTCCTCTTGAATCCTCTAGCTTCTTCTTCTTCCTCAAGCTTCAAACACACAAAGCTTCACTCAAAGATGGATCACAAGCTCACAATTGCATTAGGGTTTCTGGATCTACGGTTTGGGACTTGGAGGCTGTAATTGAGGCTAGCATAAAGGGATTAAGATGCTTAAATAGGGTGCAAAACCCATAAATTAGGGTTTCATTATGGCAGCCCTACTCGTCGAGTAGACTTCAAAACTCGCGTCCAAATCCAATCCCTACTCGACGAGTTTTGGGCCACCAACTTGTCGAGTTCCTACATAAAAATGAATAAATTAATAATTTAAGTGCATACCAGGAACCAGGCATTACATGGTCATTCAAGGTTTTAGGCAAAAACCCAGTATTAACTATTTTGATATGTATGCTTCGATTATGAGTATTTCTACTATTAGATTGTTGATTGCCTTGGCAAGTATCCACAATCTATGTATCCATCAAATGGATGTTAAAATAGTCTTTTTAATTAGTGAACTTGATAAAGAAGTTTACATGAAACAACCAGAAGGTTTTGTTATGCTCAGTAAAGAGCATATGCTATGTAAAGTGGTAAAATCGTTGTATGGGTTGAAATAAGCACCCAAACAATAGCATCAAAAGTTTGATAAGGTTGTTTTTTCCTCTGGCTTCAATTTAAACCAATGTGACTAATGTGCACAAAAGTACCCACTAATTTTAATATTTATAACCTAACAAACTTAGACTATCTATGCACTTATAGGCAGTGTACCTAGTCAGATTACAGTATAGCTTAGGTAAGTCGGGTGTCGATCATAGGGAACGGTGGTGAATTAATTTAAAATATTTGATTATAGGTTACAGGTCACACGAAAAGAATAAAGAAATAGTTTAATAAATCTCAAACGAACAATCAATTAACAACTTTCGATAAACTAACAGGAAAACAAATCTCTTCAGGTACTTTGGTTTAGATAAATTACACCTTAAAAACATAGATAATTGCATACACAAATTCATTTATTCATGTTCACCGATTCCTAAAATGATTAGATTCGTGTTCACTATAACTAATCCTTTAGCAAACAAGTCAATTTAAACAGTGATTAGTTGATTAAACTAACATGCTTCCTAGTGTTCAGTTCGTATCAAGCAAGACTTGTAAATATAGTTAATCGAATTACTAATTCAATTTAACCTCTTTTTGATGGTCATCAAACAAGGCTCACACATTAACTTACTTATTCTCAAGTTAATCCTAGTTTCACATTCGTTATTCCTAGACTTATAATCTCGATGGTCATCAAAATCATAAGAGACAAGCAATCAAGCGGGTGTTCACACAACTCAATTCACTTAATAATTAACAGAAAATAATCATCATTAACACATAAGGATCTTTTAACAAGCTTGGAAAGATAAATTAAACATAAAAAAACAATCCAATATAGCAATTAATCAAATAATCAAGGTTTCATTCAATCATGAACACAAAGTAAAAGGTTTTTACACCCAAATCAGAAACTAAATACAGAAAAGTACCACAATGGAATGCTAAACATGGTCACGTTAGCAACCCATATGATTACCGACATGTATCCGCTCTCCAACCCTTCCGATCACCGCTCCCGTTAGCTTAACGGCCTTCCGGCCGCCTTCTAGACCCTCAAAACGGCTTAACAGAAGTTTAATATCGACTAAATTAAGTTGGTAGTCGAATCCCCCCTCCTGGTTAGCTGAAAATCGACTTTTATAACCTTTGTAGCCGATTTACGTACGCTGGGCGTAAGTCGGATTACGTTGGGCGTACTAAGGATTACTACGCGATTGAACTTATCCGAGGCCAGCCATTAAGCGGGGCGTACCCTTAAGTTACGTGGGGCGTAATTCAATTTGGTCGCTACGCTTAGCGTAATTGCTATTTACGCTGGGCGTAATTGGCCTTCCAGCATTCTTAATTACTTTTAGCTTCTAAGCCCGGTTTCCGCTTCAGTCTTTTCTTTTGTGCTTTATTGACAACGAATAGCTGCAAAACATAATTCAAAGCATTATGAGTACTTTTTAGTTCTAAAAGAGAATAATAAAGGCCAAAATATTAAGATAAAGTGCATAAATATATATATATATATATATATATATATATATATATATATATATATATATATAATACACATATCAAAATACCCCACACTTAGCCTTTGCTTGCCCCCAAGCAAAATTTTATTTTATTTTATCAATATCGCATTAAACAATCCATTTAAAACTCAGCCATTATGTCAAGACCGCAACGCATGCTTTTGTGTCTAAAATTTTCCTAAAGTACCCCCTACCTTAAATACTCACAATCTTCATAAACACTTGCCCACTTTTTCCGAACAATGCTCATTTTATGCAACCCTCCGAATCCATCCGCAGAAAACCTCCTAACTGTTGGGTTATGAGCATTCTAACACTCCTAAGTGTACATGCAACCCTAAATACCTTGGATCTATGTTTTCTCTATTATACATGCAAATATGAACATCCAAGGTATTATCCTAATCTAGCATACAAAAACAATGGATATAACAAGATAGAATACATACCTTTTTCATGTAGAAAGTCTTCATGAAGCTTGAGTGCCTAGTGCCCCAAGTGTGACACCTCAAATGGTTCACACAACACCAAATGCACTTGGAATAACTTGAGACAAATCTACACTCATGAAATCAGCTAGCCCTTCTATTACTCATACTAGTGGCCAATTTTGGTCAAGAATAATATGCTTATATAGTTAGGGTTACACCATGTAAACCCTAATTGACATGGCCTTTCATTTCCATGATCCATGGATACAAATACACCATGGAGCATCCATGGAGCATCATATGGGTTTTAGCCCAACTAGATAATCTATGGAGCATTAGCCCACTATATAAGTATGGATGATTTACACAATCAACCCATATATTTAATTAGTCTTCTTTTGATCACTTAATTAATCCTAGATTAATTCTTGATCAATACTAATTAAATAATCTTATTATTCTTATTATTAATATACTAGAACTTATAATATATTAATAACCATAAGTGTCTTATTTCTCTCATTATAGTCTATCCAAGTGCATGATGCCATGCAACCCAAATGGACCATGCCGGGTCGGGTCAAGTCTTACCAATTATAGTTATGGACTTAGACATTAATCCAACAGTCTCCCACTTGGATAAGTCTAAAACTAATATTGCGTATGACTTCAGGAACCGACTGGCAATCGTAGCTCTCAAAAGCTTCTGTCGAACTCTGACCTTGTAGATGAACTCTGACCTTTGTCGGTGACTTGTCCATTAGATAAGGGATCATATATTCCTCCATTCTAGATATCATATGGACTGAGACGTGGATTATTATCATTCTCTCTATCCATTTGTTGTTTCCTGGTTTCCGATTTATGATGACTGACTAATTGAACAAATCAAATCAGTCCTGGCCCGGCCGAGCGCTTCCATTTTTCATGTACACTAGTAACCCTGGTGCTCAACATTGGCAAGCGGTCAATAGAGTGTTTAAGTATCTCAAGGGAAACAAGGATTATCGGTTAAGTTACTTAGGAAGCCCTTCGGTCTTAGAAGGTCATTCGGGTGCAAGTTGGATAACCAACACGGAGGACCATTCCTCAACAACTGGTTGGGTGTTCTTTCATGGGGGAAGTGCAATTTCCTTGGCTTCCAAGAAGAAATCTTGCATTACAACCTCGAAAATGGAATCTGAGTTTGTTGTGTTAGCTACTGCTGGTAAAGAAGCATAATGGCTAATGAATTTAGTCTATAAGATTCCTTTGTGATAATGCAGCCGCTTTGGCTAAGGCATATAGCCAAGTGTATAATGGCAAGTCTAGACACTTAAGTGTTAGACACGTTATGATTAGAGAACTAATCATGCTAATGTGATTTTGGTTGAGTTTGTGAAATCGCAACAAAATTTGCCAAATCATTTGACTAAAGGTCTGACAAGAGACTTAGCTTACAAGTTTGTTATTGGGATGAGATTAAAGTCCATTTGATTCTGTAATGGTGATACACCCAATTCCCTTCTAATATGTCATGAGAAGTTGAATTTAATGTGGAAAGCTCACACTTATAGATTGAAACACATAAAGTATATATCCCAAGTATATGCTCGGTTTTGCAAGTTGACCAGGTTGAAGTCCATTTAATAATTCCTTTGATAAAATGTATGTGCATATACATGAAGTAAAGAAATTACCTACGTGATTGTGAAGTGTAGCCGCATTTCAAGAGGTTGGGGACTTGGCCTTGATACAGTCATGAGAGGATTAGGACACACGATTTTACAATAATGACAAACTGTATTTCGCTAGAAAGTTCAATAAACTGGTATGTATTTTACTTTCAGGTATTCTGTTGGGTTAAAGTGTTTTATTCTTAGAACACCCTGATTCTTGAGTATTTGAAGTGTTTGATACTAAGATGAGAATTCAATCATTTCGACATTTTCATTTATGTATTGGTTTGGTTTGTTTAGATAATTTTATGTTAGTTCATGGGTTACACTAAAATGGAGGAGGATGGGTGGTGATTTTAGTGTCACCAGAGCTAAGGGGTTTATTATTTGTATTTTATATTATATGTTTGGTAAATGTTGAGTGCATGCATGTATAAGATCAATTATAAGCCGGTACGACAGAATGGCGGGGGTTAAGGGGGTTGCGCCCCCCTGTAGGGTCCTACGGGTAGCGCCCTTGGTAGGGTCCAAGGGGAAACGCCCCAAAAGGTCTTTGGAAATTTGAATTAGTTTCATTATAGAAAAACCGAATTTTAGTGGGTGATTATGGTAAGATTGACAAATCCTGTCAGTTTTGGAAAGCATTGATTAAACCATTAAACTCGAGATTTTCCTAACTAATTTAGAAGAAAAAACTCTAATATGTCAGGTATATATACTACTTCTCATATATACAGCTTCTCTTTTGAGCCGTAGATAACTTTTTTGCTCTTCTTCTTCAACACGAAACGTAGAACTCTTTGGTGATTTGGTTTGCGTTTTTCTGCCTAGATACACAGATGTCCTTTTGGATTATCATAAACTGGATTTCTTGTAACTCAGGCATAGGGTGGAAATATCAATTCGGAAAGTGACCTTACACGCTCCATTAGGAATCCGGTTTTCACCATCACCCTAATATTCCGCCAACAGAAACACGGACATGTCCAAATAGGAGAGAAAGGTGAGACAACCGTTCAAGAGGTTCCTAAAATCATAGCCATATACCGATTCGTACTAAAGGTCATAAGGCGATAAGGTATCAGACGAAAACAAAATTTTACATCACAATATTTCAACAAAAACAGCATGCAATAATAACTTACACAATAGTATCTTATATCAGTACTACAAAATGCAATAATAACTTATCCCTCATACAATACATGTTATACATTTACTTCCCCTCTATATAGCAAATCTACCAAATACTTCATATATCATACAAAGCTCCTAATTATGACTTTGCTGTATCCAAAAATAACAGCATCAGCTCCAGCAACAACCTGCATTTCTCCCAAACTCAACTGTTTTCGACCGACAATGTCGACACCATACAGTACAACCAATAATGCATACAATACAACCCATCAAGGCATACAGTACAACCCCAAAATGCATACTATACAACCCAACAACGCATCAAAGTCCTAGTTAGAAATCCTGTACCCACACTACAGAAACAACCACCTGGAAACTGCATACCAAGACTTCCAAGCTCCATCTCCAGAAAACCCGTGAGCCTTGATGCACTTGGGTCGCACCCATACACAGGTTGTGAACCAAACTTACTGACCAAACCCGTGAAAAGCTAGACCAGGGTCTCCCTTTTACAAGGGTGTGTTACTACCTAAACTACTACCAACACGAATTTGAGGTTCACGAAGAGCAAGCCTAATGGTTCCACTCTTAAAAGATCGATAAACATCAATACACTCCTCTACATCAGCATCACAAGTTAGTAATACCCATTCAGAATCATCATCAAGGTATCTCAGTTGATACCCACCTATATCATTCAAGCTAAACCTCTTTGCGATTTCTTGCAGCAAATCATTATAACCCCAATCTTTTTGCAGCCGAAAACGTATCTTTTCTTCGCCAAAAGTCACTTTTACCCTCCAAAGACCCCCTTCTCGCTTAATGTAAGGTTTCGGAGGCCGGTTTTGATGTTTTGGAGGATCATTGAGTGATCCTAGAAAGAGCTTCCGCTCTTGTTCTTGATCTTGATCTTGATATCGATCTTGATCTTGTTCTTGATCACCGGTGTCTTCTTTGACCGGTGGGGCCTGGTGGGTCCCACCAGACAAAGAATGACTAGAACTCGAACTCTGACTGCATGAAATGACGGTGTTGCCCCCCTTTGAGTCGAAAGTTTCAGTTTTTGTAGCCGCAAATGGGAGCTGAGTCGTTGTTGACGGGTCCTGCGACGCGAGTTTAGGAAAGTTAGAATAGAAGGACTCGATTTGAAACGATCCGGATCCACCATGAACCAAATCCATCACAAGTTGGATCTTTCTTAAAGAGTGTCCAACTTTCTTGATCTTCCTTGATGGCCACCGTTGTATCCCATGTTGCCTACATATCCGTTTCAGAGTCGTTGGACAAACTGAAATTACAACAACTCAAATCAAGATCCAAAATAAACAAAATATTCAAATCATCTCTCACAAAAATGATAAAAAGACTAGTACAAAAATGTACTATTTTGAACTTACCACCAATATTTTTGGCAGCATCTTTCAGACTGCCAGCAAAGTGTTGCCTTAGCATTTCTAAAGTGATACTTTTCTCCATCTTGGCACCAGCCCTTCTTTTCTCCGTGCCTGAACCTGGACCAGGGTCAGGACCAGGTTCAGTTGTTTCTTGAATTTTCTGAACATGTTCTATATCAGAAACAACAAGTAACCCTTCATTAACAGCCTCTTCCTGCAACTCCTTTTCTGTAACGAACCTTAGGCTTCGACAAACCTTTCCTATAATATTCAACAAAGAATTAACCACACCCTTTTGATCTTCTTGATTCTTGCATTCAACAGGCAAGAAAAACTCCAACACAAAGTCAACCGTATCAGCATAAGTTGTTCTAAGACGTATAGCCACAGCAGCATGCAAGTCAAAGTAACTAGCATGATGAGCAAGTGGGTATTGGGTTTTCGTGTATGATGTCACATCAGGTGAATAACATGGCTCATTGGTTGTGAAAGCTCGACCTACTACACCTTGACCTTTAAATAAATGATGCTCAGAACAAGCTTCTTGAAAATCTTTGAAGTAAGGATCGGATACGTATGAAGCAATATCTACAGTGGAAAGACAGTAGACAAGGTTTTCATTTGAGTGGCGGCAGCCACTTTTGCCGCCTTGTTGGATGCATGGAGTCCATGTCTGAGCTAGCGGTAGATTATGCATCTTGCATGCAGATTTCAGGGTTTCAAGAATCTCCGGTAAGGATGGATGATAGAAGCCGTTGCTTACCTGTACAGAATCAAGAAACTTAACAATAATTTCTTGAAAGAAGTTTCAGTTTTTTTTGTTAAAACTATGCTTCTACTTACGTTTATTCTCTGTGTGTTTGAATCTTCAGAACTCCTGAGGTCAACGGCCTATTAGAATCATGAACAAAGTTCTTTCAGATTCGAAGATAACAACCAATACCATCAAGATTTCAAAGGTATTATAGGGCAGATTACATAAAAACCATTATAATTGTGACAGTTTAGGGACAACCTACTACACGTTATTTTTTTAGTCAAACCATGAAATTAAATATCATCCTACCTTTTTTCCTACTTATCCTCCTACCCATGTAAAATGATGACAAATGTTATTTTTTGATAAAATTAATAACATTTTAAGACATTTGTCGTTATTTCAAATAGGTAGAAAGATAACTAGGAAAAAAATAGGAGGATATTTAATTTCTCTTTTTGAAATTAACCATTTTGACATGTTATATAGGTTTCACTTCATGGTTACTTTGTTATATTAGGTTTCATAGCTAATTTTCCAAAGTAACAATTTTGACATGGTATATGAGGTCAAAATGGTTAAATTGGAAAAATGTCACAAACTTTTATGGTTTAAGCGAAAGAAAAAAAAAAAAAAAAAAAGTATAAGCAGTTCAACTGCAAAATTGTACTAGAAAAGAATGGTTTTTTAGTAATTTGCAAAGTAGGAGGATATTTAATTTTCTTTTATAAAATAATCTTGAAAAACTAGAAAAACATACCTCGAGAGCCTTACAAACACTTTGAATCTCTAGAGCGTAAATACTCTTTTGAGTAGTCATGATAACCTCAACAACACCAATGCAATCTTTAACATCTTGATCAAAAACTGGAACTGCAACACTCCCACGAACATCTTGTTGTTGTGCATGAGAAACTCTTGGATACTCTTCTATCTTGAATAACCGAACATCAGGAGTCCATTCAGGAACTTTTCCCATAAATACCCTTCCAGGCAATCCAACACTATCCTTAGCGTTACCCTCAGCTGGAAAAGTATAACCTTCTGATATGCTTCTATAATTTGAAAGCCGAGGGCAATTCAATTCAAGTGAGAAAAGTTGTTGACTTGTACTTAAAACTTTCTTTCCATCTTTAATTTCTGGTAGCCATACTTGAATAAGAACATTCTTGTCTACTGTGTAATGTTTTATGTTGTCGATGGCGTAAATCAATCTTTCCATTACAGATAACGAAGGGCCAGAACTTGCAGTAGGTGCAATCCACCATCGTTTGCTCGATTCAGAATGATTTTCAGATTCATCATTAGGGAAACCAGTGAGATTTTTGACATGGGATTTCGACGAATTTCTTTCAGGGGCGAAAAGGTCTTTTGACACCGGCTTCCCAATGTTGGATTCCAAATTAGGCCATTGAAATGAAGGATCGAAGATGGAATTGGAAGGAGACGGATTGTTGTTCGTAATTTCAGATCCATCAGTTGCTTGTAACCAACATCCGTCTAACAAGAGTTCATCCATGTAATCAAAATCCATAAGGGAATTGGATGGATTGTCGAATGTGAAGACATTATTATCCATTGACAGTTTTGATCAAATTCACACAGCTTCTATGAGTCAAGATTTATTGTTCATAACCCTTCAAACTATTATCTGTCAAAAGTGAGGAGTAACATTTTGTAAGTTTGCACATACTATTGAGAAATCAAGAAAATCAATAAAAATTGGTATTTTGACTAATTAGTCAAACATGTAAAAAAATCATCACAAGATGAAAAAAGATCAATCAATGAAGAAACCCCAGTTAAGAAAAGTCGATAAAGTTCTTTACTTCTCCAAATTTGAGGTGAATGACATGATGAAAAATCAAATTATAATCTAACAATTCGCTAATTTGACTTGTCTGACTGGTCAAAAATGGCTAATGATAATCAGCTGAGGCGAAAAGATCAATCAATGAAGAAATCTCATATGAGATTACGCCATGTAAATGATAAGAAAACACTAGGAATATCAAAATACTGTGAAAAAATTGCTATTTTGACTTTCTAACCGGTCAAACATGTAAAGTAATCATCAATAATTGAAGAAACACCAAGTTGAAAATACCACATATAATTCCAATAACATTCCAAAATAACATGCTAAAACCAGTAGTAAATCAAAATATTCTGTATATATTTGCTATTTTAACTTGTGTAATTGGTCAAACATGTAAGATAAATCATCATCAGATGCAAAAAGACCAATCAATGATCAAATCCCAGTTAAGAATACCCCATATATCATGATAAAAGTTAAAAAAAACTTGAAAAGAAATCAAAATCTTCCGCAAAATTGCTATCTTGACTTATATAATATATCAAACATATAAAAAAAAAGATCATCCAGACAATCCATCAAAATTCCTACAAATCTCCATATTACAGAAGAAATGCTATGATTAAAAAAAAAAATTTAATCTTACAGATTTTCTCAAGGTTTGTCGGTTAATCAAATAAAGGCGACACATTTTTATCTAGGGAGGAACTCCTTTCCTTAAATAAACAGAATCGAGAATAATATTAAAATAAAATTGATAAAATCTTATGGGCAACATAGAACAAAAGACCAAACAGATGAATCTGGTCAGAAAAAAAAAAAGGGAAACTGTTTTCTTGCTTCAAATGAAGAGACACACATAGAAATCATCTTTATATTCTACCTTGTAATCATCTTTGTGTTCCTTTAACTCCAATGTTCTTGAAACGTTTTTCCAAGTCTGATGCTTTGTTGTTTGTTCAAGATTCTCCTTGCAATCTCAGAAGCCCCACCATAACCCCCCTGGGGAATCGCACAGCTGATCAAGATCCTTTGGGAAGAGAAGGAAAGATTCAATCTTTAAGATGGAACTGTGATGATTCAGGGAGAATACAAGTACAGAACTAAGGATGGCTGATGTAAGATAGATTAAATAATGGTGTTTTCTTCATTTTTTTAGTGTGGGTTTAATTGTGATGTAAGCGCAATTAGGAACCACTAGAGGCAAACTAATAGTTTGTCACTTAACTTCCAACAATTCCTGATTTGGCCACTATGGTTTTATTTATTACCGTTTGTGCATTATATCTTCCAATATTTAACAATTTACATCACCTGATGAAACTTAATAGAACTTTTATTCCGATGAATATATGCTTGAATAGGACTGAAGTCAAAAACTTCATTTTTTAAGAACCAATAGAATAATCTTTCTTAATTGCTAAGCATCTTCGGCTATAAGTTTATATATATATATATATATATATATATATATATATATATATATATATATATATATATATATATATATATATATATATATATATATATATATATATATATATATATAGGTAAAATCCGTTAATAACTCATAGTTTCACGAGAACCAAAAAACTAAAGGTTGAATGTTAGATTAAAATTAAAACATTAAAGGCATGATCGTCACCATAGCAATCTCATTTAATTTTTAATCTTTTGTGTTAATGGAATTATTAATAAAAATGTTTAATTAACATAATAAATCAAATTTTTGGATTTTTTATAAAAGTAATAATTTTCAATGTTGTTAAAAAATGCAGATTTTTTAATTTTTTTAGAAAGTAGGATATTTTTAAAAAAAATAGAAAAAAGTATATTTTTTAAGTCTGCAATTTTTCTAAAAACTAAAAACTTTTAAAAAAGCAGTACATTTTAAAATAATTAGAATATTTAAAAAAAAAAAAAACTATAATTTTTTTAACCAAAAAAATTAATGTTTGAAGTGAATATATACATATTTTTTTCAAATGCATATATGCATATTTCTTATACTATAATGTTCATAAGTAAATCATAAGTAAATCATAAAAAAAAAAAAAAAAAAAAAAAAAAAAAAAAAAACTAATTTTTATTTACTAATGTATAAATACAATAGTACAAACATTTTATTCGATACAAAATAAAATATATAAAAAAAATAACAAATGCTACAAAGATTGAAAGTGTTATCATTTTTTCGTGTCAAGATTTCTATATTTTCTTCAATTTATCACTTTTGCTTTCTTCAATATTTTCCACAAATTCTTTCAAATCTACAAGAAAATTAAAAAAAAAAATTATTAATGCAAGAACACTCACAATATTTCATATGAATATATAATGTAAGATTCACATGTGATTATATAATATGATATTCACATGTAATAGTATCTTTTAAGATTCAATTGTAAAATTCAAAAGAAAATTTTAAAAAATAATTAACGAAGAACACTTGCACAAAATGCATGTATGCATATAGACGTAATTCATATGTGATTCACTTGTGATTTACATGTGAATCACATGTAATTCATATTTGACTCACTTGTGATTTACATATGAAATAAAAAAAATAAAGAAAGTTCATGAAAGAAAAGTTTTTTTTGTCATTGTCTTGCTCTTATGCTGCTTTAGCTGTAATACAAGTAATAAGAGATTTAAAAGCAGACCACATAATTGAAGATATGAATCAACTCCCTCACAAATCCTCATATGTGCAAATCTAGTTCCCTTCAATTTTTTATATTTTATAAATAAAGATTTTAACATTTTTAAAAATTGAAGTTGTTACCTTCATAAATTTCAGTTTCAAATACTCTGCCATGTCATGATTCTGAAAAGGATAGTGATGATATCAGTTGGTGAATATCCCAAATCATAAAGTTGCTTCAGACCAGAACAAACATCATCACATTTTCCTTCTACAACATTCCATACCATATTTTTCACATGTAAAAATGGGGTTGATCGCACACCTGAACACCCAATAAAATAAGAATAGTTTTTAATCAACATTTTAAAGACGATAAATATGATTTAGATTTTCATTTTTCATGATCTGACAACTATGGCATTTTAGGCTTCTAATACATCATCAATTAGCCATGAAATGGAATGTCATTTAATCTCTCTGATTCCTAGTGTCATATTATGAACTCCATTCTCTTTACTTGGATTTCAATTAAGATGTCTTCCTGTAAAATATAAACACAGATCATTGCATGTTACTGGAGCTTAAAATTAAAGCAACAACCCAGTACCAATGGTTAACATCAAGGTAACGAATTTGAGACATTTTCAAACATATAATCAAGACACGGAGACATTTTAACATCTAAAGTATCGAGTTTTTTCCAAAATAAACTCAATAGAACACATATAATCAAGAAACGGATACATTTTTACAGTAGTTTGTGTATACCTGATGAGGTGGAGCGGAGGAGTGGGCAACTGAAGCAGAGGATCTGGTAGCCAATTGAAGATTCATTCTATATGGGAAGACGATCGACGACGACAAGATCAATTGAAACTGAAATCATGAATGAATTTTAGTGGGGAGAGAGACAGTTCATGATTTCATTATAGCTTTTCAATTTTAGAGATTGCAGTTGATCTAATCGATGTAAACTTCTGTCATTCAGAATATACACAAGAGATCATGAGTTTGACCTCGAGAATAACTTAGATCTGATTGCAATAAACTTTTGTAAATCGTTTGATTCTCGTAAACTTCTATTTCTAGAACTACCAAACAAATCTGTAACTAGTCTACCCTAGGGTTTGTTGCTACAGATTTCATTCCAGTAGGTGAAGAACGAAGGATTTTTAATAGAGTTTCTTTTAATAGAGAAGACAATGACGATCAATCAGATATCAATTCGCCAGAGGCGAGTCTTCGGACGATGATGGCAAATCGTGTCTTGAGAGAGAGTGAGAAGACGAAATAAAAGATTACTAATTTAGGTTAGTTTGATGTAGATCGGGGATTAATCGAATTAAAGGGATATGAATTATGTTGTTCCTAAAATGTCCCTTGTGTAATTTTATAAACATACCCTCATGTCTTTTTTCTTTTGTTATTTACAAAAATGTCATAAGACATAGGGATGAGCAACGGGCCAAACCCGGACCAGACCGGCCCGAAGACCGAAAACCCGAAGACCGAAAATCGTGAATTTTCTTACCCGAAAACTGGACCGATTTTGGATGTATCGGGTTCGGGTTCGGTCCGGTCCGGTCTCGGGTACTAAACCGGGTTTCGGGTTTTGGACTGAACTAGGCTTTGAAATTGGTACAATGCGGGACTTTACTTAGATCACGTGCAAATGAGGTGTCTACAAAAAAAATACAAACCTTATTAACATTTGGAAGAAATAAAAATTACACTATTTAGCATAAAAACTACACTTTTTATAAAAAAAAAAAATGCATGTTTTAACAAAAAAGAAACAACATTGCTAATAAAAAACTGCATTTTAACAGCTTTTTTGTGTAAAAAACAACAAAAAACAACATTATTTATAAAAAAACTGCATGTTTTTATAAAAAAATTTGCATGTTTTTATAAAAAAAATTTGCATGTTTGAACAAAAAATAGCATGCTAGATACATTCTTTCTTGTAAAGTGATAGGAACAAACGTTGATCAAGATTTATAAACAATGTTAAAATAAAAACATCAAGTTTTATACATAATGTTATATATAACATTAACTAATAATTTAATATCCTTATCTATATATTTTAAGGAGAAAAAAATTTCTGGTCCGGTCCGGGTTAAATCCCATATTCCAGGTACGGTCCGGTCCATATCCGAAACCCGATTAGTGGTAAAAACAAAACCCGAAAACCGGCCCATTAATATGTATATCCGGTCCGGTCCGGGTCCGGTCCCGTTTTTTTTACGGTCCGGTCCGGTCCAACGGGTCATATGCTCATCCCTAATAAGACATCTTGACCTTCTATTATTTTGATCTAATGGTCCTAATTTAGTTCTCGGGTTCTCATGAATATATATATATATATATATATATATATATATATATATATATATATATATATATATATATATATATATATATATATATTCTCAAATGATCATTCATCTCTCTCTTTCTCTCTTTATATATATATATATATATATATATATATATATATATATATATATATATATATATATATATATAATGGTTCAAATGAGAACCCATAAAGGTTAAGAACCCTAAAAAGTTTTTTTTTTAAATGTTTTCATTAAAGGGATTTTGGATAAACAAAACATTAATATTATATTTAGCAAACTTTTTCATTTTCTAGTTTACAACTAGTTGTCACTTGTTGTTGGACAGTTGTTAGACCACATTCAGACCGTCGCATGGACTAATACCAAATTTAATGACATTTTCTAGTCATATTCACAACTTAATAGAACAACCATTGTACATTTCATTTATTTGGTAATATTTTTAATACATACCATTTTATTTTTGCAGCCATATATACAAATTTTTAATAAAAAGTATATTAATGCCTTGACAAATTCAATTTTCTCTTTTTTTTTTTCTAAATTATAGATCTCTGTATAAAATATGTCGTATATAAGACATATTCACAGTTTAAAATATCATATTCACAGTTTAATAAACATATTATTTCACTAATACATAGTTTAATTTTTTTTCTTACATACATTCATTCATATTTTAAAACAAAATTTATATAATATATGCAATTTGATATACTTCATTTTTAGTTTAATACATAAATTCACAACATAATACAGTCCATTGTACACTAATTTACAAATTCAAATAAGTCAAACCTAAACTCTACCACCATTACCAACTACCAGACACCGTCATCAACTTTTCGCAACTATCATTCCTTTCAAATCAGATATGTATATAAAATCATGGATTTATAGCTTCAATATTATATTCACAATTTAATAAACCAATTAATTTACTAATTAAGTGTTTTATGTAAAATAATTATAAAAACTAATATGTTCTTCATATTTATACAACACAAAAAGTAAATAGATTCACAAAAGAATTAATACATTCATACATAAATCAGTCATATTTTAACCCAAAATTTATTAAAAATTCATAGCGTAATACAATCAATTCATAGTTCAGTACACAAAATTCACAACTTAATATAAAAAATTCATAGTTTAGTGCATAAAAATTATACATTCACAACCATATTCTCAACTTAAAAATTATATATATATATATATATATATATATATATATATATATATATATATATATACACACACACACACATACCATTAGATCAATTGGCTGATGTTTATTTCAAAGTTTATTTACACAAATCTTACAATTTAAATTCTACATACTTTATTCAAAATTGGATTAAATCATATATGTATATAATGTTACTTTCATCTTATATTTCAGAAGTAAACAAAGAATTAATAAAAAAAATCACAATTTAATACAATTAATTTACAGTTTAATGTAGTTAATTCACAGCTTAATACTATCAAATCATGGTTTAATAAAAAACAATCACAACTTAATATAATAATTTCAAATTTTAATACAAAAAATTATACTTCAAAGTTTTAAGAACTAAATATCGTATAACTAAAATAGCTTTTGATTGTCATTTTTTTGTTTTAAAATGTGAAGAAATAAGTTTGTTTTTTCCTTGATTTAGGCGAGTTTTTTCTTCAACCTAGGTGTGGTTTTTTTAGCTTAGAAATGACATGAAAATGCGAGAAGTGGTTGGACTATGTCTATTCTAGAAAAAGGTTGTAAAAGATTTACGGTCTTCTACAAAAACAAACGGTCTATAAGTGAAAACATCTACACCGTTGTGTGCATGACACAAACAAAAAAGGTTAAGCAACTCTTTTATAATAATAATAATAATAATAATAATAATAATAATAATAATAATAATAATAAAATCACTTTGTGTGAAATAGATGAAACTGAATTATGGATTCGACGTTATAAACTAGGCCAGTAATCCAACCTATTAGTTTGTAAAAAAATTGTCTTAATCCAACCTATTAGTTTGGGAAAAAAAATTGTCTTAACCCTTTTCTTTATATTCAGCAGCAATCAGCACAATGATAAAGATTTCTAAAAATGACATTCTATATTATTTGCTGATGTAATGCTCCCAACAACTGACAACTTGTGGTGGTACAAAAGATGGCATTTGTGTATTTAAAGAAAGTCAGACGCTACCTTGGAATAGAAGAACTTGTGGTGAAAAATAGAGTGAGATAAGAATCTTCTATACATACAATGTATTATTATGAAGAAAAAAAAAAGGAAATCCGATTTTTATTGTATATGAAAACTCATCATTGCTTACTTGAAACAGTGTACGTGTGTTTCTCCATAAACCATCCAAAACTACTATAATCGAGTTAATAATTTATAAACAATGTTTATAAATTATTCTAAACATGTTCTACTATTAGAAAAAAGAAAACATAAACAATCATTACACTTTTCGAATTCAAAAAAAAAAAAAAGTTATTGAATAGTACTTGAGCATTTTCGCTAATTCCTTTTCCCCCCAAAAAAAGTGAAAAAGAACTCATATCTTGATGCTCTTAGCATACAATGGACCAAAAGCAGAAAGAACAAAACAAAAGTGTCGTGATTAAGAAATTACTAAAAATTTAGTGGCCAAAATGTGAATAGTGGAGATGCCAAATCGCAATCGGCTACTTTTTCTCTGTGCCTATTGAAAAGAATCTTTTATTAATTTCCAAGTTTTTAAAATAAATTTTAAATTTTTATAGATGCTAGATATACAACAACATCATCTGAGCGCGTGTATAAACTTCGTATCAAAGTTGTTGTTTTCTTGGTTCGTGTCATTCACGCGCTGAAGAAGGCGTTGAACTGTTTTTGTGGGAGAATCAATGATTTCGTCAGCACTGTTATGTGATGGAATCCACTAGTTAATCTGTGGATTAACTTTTTTTAATGTACGGCAAAGTCATGATTAACAAAATTACATTTAAGACCCTAATCTTTTTTATAACTTCTTGGATATAACCCTTTTACTTCTTTTATATGACAATAATGTTGCAGCAGGATTGGTAAAATAGTAAAATACTTAAGGGATAATTATATATCTTCTTAAATAAAAAGTTAAATATCATATTCATCCTATCTAATTTCAAAATAACATATTTATCTTAAATAAAGATCCAAAATAATATATTTACCAAAAACTTTTCTAAAAAAACTTAGTACATTAAAATGTAAAATTCATACATATAAATTACAATAATACCCTCAGTCGTTTCTTTTGACATTCTAGCACCATGCAACATACAACCATGAAATTACGTCTCAAAGCATTTATATTCAAATTCAAGAAGAAAAGATAAACAAGATTTTTAAAGCTAAACAACAGGATGCTCTTCTTTCATATAATGGTCTTGAGAACAAACACATTTTCACTAACATCTCATTTATGAGTTCAACTTAATGAGATAAAATAAAAGAAATAAATGGAAGTGATAGAAAAGTAAAAAAATTGACGTTCCTAAGTTTTCATTAAAAAAAAAAAAGTGGAAGGAAAATGAAATAATCACTTTCCTCCTAACTTTCCTTCCGATTTGAAAGGATTTTCAGAGAAATAACAAAATGTTTAATTTTCATTTCACTTATCTCCAACTCAAAAACACAAAAGAAAAATTATTTTTTCATTTCTTTTCTCTTCTTTTCTCTTCTTTTCTTTTTATTTGCTAAATTTGGGGAACTAGACATAAGTTCTTGATGAATAATTGTTGATGAATCATTGCTGCATTAAAAAAAATACAATCACAACCTATAATAAACATAATAAATGATTCAAAAGCAATCAAAAACCTGTAAATATGCCATAAATTCAAATGAAGTAACTGATATTCCATCATGTGCTTTAGATGAAACTCACCCGAATAATTTTTCCATTAATATCACATATGTTCCATGATTTTATTCTCGTGGGTCTTAATTTTCATGATTTTGTAACAAATCCTGATGTTATTGAGCAAAAGAAAATTGGGATTTAGTGATATATGAAGTCAATATATGAGATGACTTACAGTAAGAAAAGGTTAATGTTAGACTATAATCAACAATCAACAAAAATTGATTCAATCAATAGAAAAGGGGGCAAGAACCTGGTTTCTTAATCTAATCGACAGAACCAAGCAGGAACAAATACAAATTCAATATGGTTTCTTAATTTTAGAAACCCCACAAAACCAATTTAAGAACCATACCTTCTGATCCACACTCACCTAAAAAGTAGTGACGTTCCAAGCGGCTTTCATTTCAATGTGTAACGCCTCAAATTTCAATCCAAAATTTTCATTCTTAAATTACCTAAAATATTGTTCATAACCCAAACCATTAGAAAATCATAAGTATCAGATATAAATCATCACTGCAAATATCAGAATGCCACAAAATGCCCAGTAAAGTCAACAAGTCCACCCTTTTCGTCCGTAGGCGGGGCGGGGAGTACACTTCCTACGCGAGGCATACAAATCGAGTCAGCAATCATCGGGGATGGGCTTGGCTACATGGGTCGTAGCCAGAAGTTCAACCAGCGTACTATGTCTGGTCCATAATCAACAAATTTTATGTATAAATCCTTTAGGACACTTATCCCAACTTCAGATCCGAACACTATAAAATGTCTTAATCCATAAAGTCCCTGACTTTAAGCCTTTAAATGGCTAGGTAGGGCTTAATACACAAAACTCAAAGTCGCTTAACTCGTGCATGGGCCAAGGGAAACGATCAAGCAACCATTTTTATGAAACTAAGCACTCTAATAATCTAAAAGGACAACCAATATGCTCTGGAGTACCCCATACTCACAAAGGTCCATGATTTGGGACAAAAAGCTCATAAAAATCCATCTAAAGAGATTTAGAAAGAACATCAGCAAGGTATGGACTTTATACCTTCAAACTAGACTAGACTAGTAGTTGAGTGCTCCTTGTTATTCGGATCTTGACCGGGTCCAAGCTTCACAAGCTCTTTGCTGTTGGGGAACTCTGCAAGGGTCTTACCACCTTCTTTATGTTCAATTTGACTACAAACAATTCTATGATCCACTTGACTCCTACCCATATCGTGTTCATTTTGTATAGTTCCCATACCGTGTTCAATTGTACAACTACCAATTCAATCTTGAGATTTAGTAAGAATAGCAGACGGTATACTAGTCACGACACTTCTTTTCTACGAACAAGTCAGTACTCGCACTACTGGGAGAACATGCGTCAAAGAAGGTCGTTTTCTTTTTCGTCCTCGCACTATTGTACGAATTTATCCCTGTACCTAAAAAAGTCTTTATTTCACGCTGGAGCATTTGTAAGCGACGGGATCTTAGCAGCTTCTTCCCGAGTTGCATTAGCTAAAGTGGATCTACGATCACGGGAACTAATCAATCGGTCTGTTCTGCCCCATAAGCATCTGGATGGTCTATGATCAGTGCTATTCGTACACCCTATGCCTGATTTCGCGACTTCAACCCTTTCCCGCTGTAACTGCGCCTTATTGGCTTCTTTTCAGGCTTGAACAAGCAAGTACGCAAACAGCCTTCGGTTCCTAACAAGCTAAGCACCTGTAACGCCCGTAGATCCGGGCTAGTCAATTTAGAGACGATAGACGTCAAAAATGACTTTTTGATGGAAGATTATTTAGAAGGATTAATCTTAACCAAGTTGTAGTATATGTCACAAGGTTTCCGTGCATATAATGAACGCCAAAATCCGAGTTATAATGAAGAAGTTATGACATGTCGATGTTTCGCGATAGAACCGGCATGACCCAGCATGACCCAGCGCGACGTAAATAGTGAATTTAAGGTAGATAGATATCTATCCTTAGTGATCTAAATGAGAATTGAAGATCTCATCGATAGTAGTCCAACGATAAAAAGACAGACGAAAACGGAGTTCAGATGAAGGAGTTATGAGTTTATAACGGAGTTTTCCTGTCCCGGCCTACTAAAAATAATATATAAGTAATATAATTATAATATATTAAAAATAAAGTAAAAATTAGCCAATAGAGTCTAAACGACAGTTATAGATCATAATCTCACCTTCGCGTCGATATAAAGAACGTCGAAAACGGAGTTCGTATGCGAAAGTTATGAATTTCTGAGGTTCGGGGCGCAAAACCCCAAAACTGTCAGAGACCACGACGTGGCAAGTCTCCTGACACCTCCGGGAGTCCCCCCTGATGCAACTTGCGATGACGTATGCAGTGACGACCAAGCCCATGACGTGGAAAAAGGGTGCCACGACGTGGCAAGGGCCAAATTTGCCCTATAAATAGATTTGAAGGGCCAGCCGACTATGGTTGCTCCATCCCTTCTCTCCCACTCTTGATACACCCTCTAAGCCCTATTTTAATCCCCCGAAGCCCCGGTATCATCCCGAGACCCAAAGCAAGTTTTGAAACCTGAAGATCCCGAGAAGAAAAGAGTTTCCGAGCCGAAGCTCTGCCCGCGAGAAACCTGGTGTGTGAAGTGATCCCGATTTCACCGAAGAATATCTACTTGAATAGCCGTAGTGCTGTCCGATCATCTTCTGATCAAGTGAGTGTATAGTCACTTTCATCTTACACATATATATGAAGTATTTTATAAAATACATGTTATGTGTATATATATTGTTGTTTATATGAGTGAGTGTGTAGTTACCTTCTTCTAACACATAAATATTAAGTATTTGCTATGAAATACGTGCTATGTGTATAATATAAAGTTGCTTATATGTGTGAGTGTATAGACCTTTCATAAACACGATTATAATACAAGTATTGTTTGAATGTATTAAGTATATGTTTTGGGTGAGTGTGTGGTCACTTTCTTCTAACACATAAATATTAAGTATTTGTTATGATATACGTGCTATGTGTTTATATATTGTTTATTTATTTGAGATGAGTATGGAATGGATGAACTATATAGGTTTTAATGAGTTAAACTGTATGTATATTTTGTATCCACGAATATGTTGGGTAGGACATGGGTAGATGAGATCTGTGAGTATGGATCAGATCAAGGGATTAGTTTTAGATCCGTGAGTATAGATTAGATCAAGAGATTGGATTTAGATCCGAGAATATGGAATAGGAAAAAAGATAAACTTGTTATTAATCCAGGAGTATGGATTAAGACATAGTAAATTGTCCCTAGTCCGGGAGTATGGATTGGGCACTGTTTAGATCCGGGAGTATGGATCAGAACAGGATTTAGGTATAGTAAATTGTCCCTAGTCCGGGAGTATGGATTGGGCACAGTTTTAGATCCGGGAGTATGGATCATACCAATAGGTAAACTTGTTATTAATCCGGGAATATGGATAAAGACATAGTTAATTGTCCCTAGTCCGGGAGTATGGATTGGGCACAGTTTTAGATCCGGGAGTATGGATCAGACTAATAGGTAAACTTGTTATTAATCCGGGAGTATGGATAAAGACATAGTTAATTGTCCCTAGTCCGGGAGTATGGATTGGGCACAGTTTTAGATCCGGGAGTATGGATCAGACCAATAGGTAAACTTGTTATTAATCCGGGAGTATGGATTAAGACATAGTTAATTGTCCCTAGTCCGGGAGTACGGATTGGGCACAGTTTTAGATCCGGGAGTATGGATCAGACCAAGAGATTAGTTTAGATCCGGGAGTATGGAGTAGACCAAGAGGTTAGTTTTAGGTTCGAGAGTATGGATCAGGTGGAGAGATTAGTTTAGATCCGTGAGTAGGGATCAGATAAAGAGGAAAAGTTTAGATACGAGAGTTTAGATCGTGGCGTTGTGAGGATCGATGGGGTGGGATAAGAGTTGCTTTTATATGGTGAAATTATATAATTTTGGATGTTCTATAAATATTTATATGATATAACATTGTGGGTTGAAAACCCTATATGCTCACCAGGCTCCCAAGCCTGACCCACTCAGTTTTCTTTGTATCACAGGTATCGATACGAAGACATATTTCACAGAGAGATTTAAAGGAGATATAAATCATTAGTGTAATTAAATGTAAGTTCGGTTTATGCTTATATGTCTGTATCAGAACATGACATCCCGAGGTTTTATTATTAAATGAAAATACATTCTCTTTGAGAAATGTTTTGATAAGTTATTATCATATCTTGTTTGGGAACAAATTCCGCAACCGTTTTCTTTAAACGATTACTCTAGTTTATAAAACAAAGCATAAACAAATCGGTCTTTTCTGGCCGTGAAATTGGGGATGTCACAGTTGGTATCAGAGCATTAGTTTAAGCGAACTAGGAATTTGTAGGAAATTTCTAGACTTAAACTTAGAATGCTAAGTAATGATTATGAGGAGTGTGTCTAAAATATGTTAGGTAGTACACCTAAATTTACACAAGCACTAGTTTATTTTAGGAATGATTCCTAAAATGATTTTATGTGTTTTGTGTGATAGCTAAATTGATGTTATTATTTGTTCAGATCTATGGTCTGTTGCCGACCAGATCTGGAAACCTTATGTGTTTAGGATTCTAAGCGTACGACTACGAAATTAGAACTAGCATGTAAACGTTTCGGGGTGATAAGGAGATTTATATGTTTATCATAATTAAAAAACTTTCTTATCTTAAAAATTCTCGCTTGGTACACCAAATGTCTGCTTGGATGTACAAGAGGTCATGGTGAAGACTCGTAGATAAATTGAGTAAATGGAGGAAATGAAGAAGGCTTATGATAGTGGATGACACCTATCAGAAGATATCGTAAGAGTGGTATCTTGCCTTTAGAGTATGTCTTATGAAATAACAGTACGTTTAGAGGAGTACGGTACGTCTGAAGTACACTTTCGATTGGCAGGATGATGGAACGGTTGGTGTGATTCTTGAAGCTGTCCCATCGTCTGGAATTTCCATCACCAATCGAGTTGAAGTAGAGTTGATGATTGAAGATTGAGCAATGAAGAAGTCTTAGTAGAATCTAGGGAAATTGTTTATGATTATTTGGACACATTCGTATGTGTTAAATTGTTTTGTGATTTTCTTGTATGGTGACTTGGTCGACTGCGGGACAATACTTGGGACGAGTATGAGTAGGTGTGAAAGGTAGTAGATGCATATACTACCAGAAGCACAGGACTCGCACTTGGATCAGGGAAAGTCACAAGGTTACCAAGAAGCTAGTAATTGATTCCGTTTTGTTCAAGTGTGTCATTACCCTTGTTTTGGTAGTGACTAGTAAGATGGTTGTTATTCCGACCCTAGTGATCATATCAAATTGAGTCCGACTACGATGAGTTTGTTACGTGGTTCAGAGAACCAAGTTCGAGGTAGCATCTGAATCAAGTCAGAAGATTGAAATCAATGTGATCAATAGCATCACGCTCGTTGTTAAGGAAGCTTGTAGCTAGAAATTCTACATGTAAAAATGTGATTATATCACATTAGAATATGAAGGAAGGTATATTCCATTATGGAATTTAACTCTAAGAGACCTGAGTCTAAGTATTGCATCATTCGATGAGAGGTCGGTAGAGCACGACCCATCGGTATGTTGCAATAGATAAAGGAAAGTATTTATCCTAAGAAGAGGAAGGAGTCCACAATAAGGATTTATTTTGTAACTTGTAAGTTACGATTGAAAGTACAACATAGTACGAAGAGCAAATGCAGGATTGAGAACTACCTGCTATTGAGAAGTCCAAGAGTTAGATACTCTTTCGAGGAAACATAGAAGTTACGGTTATAACCTAGGATGAAGAGATAACGTGTGGAATCATTATGCAAGCCCTATTTCGTTGATGATTTCGGGACGTAATCATCCTAAGGGGGAGATAATTGTAACGCCCGTAGATCCGGGCTAGTCAATTTAGAGACGATAGACGTCAAAAATGACTTTTTGATGGAAGATTATTTAGAAGGATTAATCTTAACCAAGTTGTAGTATATGTCACAAGGTTTCCGTGCATATAATGAACGCCAAAATCCGAGTTATAACGAAGAAGTTATGACATGTCGATGTTTCGCGATAGAACCGGCATGACCCAGCACGACCCAGCGCGACGTAAATAGTGAATTTAAGGTAGATAGATATCTATCCTTAGTGATCTAAATGAGAATTGAAGATCTCATCGATAGTAGTCCAACGATAAAAAGACAGACGAAAACGGAGTTCAGATGAAGGAGTTATGAGTTTATAACGGAGTTTTCCTGTCCCGGCCTACTAAAAATAATATATAAGTAATATAATTATAATATATTAAAAATAAATTAAAAATTAGCCAATAGAGTCTAAACGAGAGTTATAGATCATAATCTCACCTTCGCATAGATATAAAGAACGTCGAAAACGGAGTTCATATGCGAAAGTTATGAATTTCTAAGGTTTGGGGCGCGAAACCCCAAAACTGTCAGAGACCATGACGTGGCAAGCAGTGCCACGACGTGGCAAGTCTCCTGACACCTCCGGGAGTCCCCCCTGATGCAACTTGCGATGACGTATGCAGTGAAGACCAAGCCCATGACGTGGAAAAAGGGTGCCACGACGTGGCAAGGGCCAAATTTGCCCTATAAATAGATTTGAAGGGCCAGCCGACTATGGTTGCTCCATCCCTTCTCTCCCACTCCTGATACACCCTCTAAGCCCTATTTTAATCCCCCGAAGCCCCGGTATCATCCCGAGACCCGAAGCAAGTTTTGAAACCCGAAGATCCCGAGAAGAAAAGAGTTTCCGAGCCGAAGCTCTGCCCGCGAGAAACCTGGTGTGTGAAGTGATCCCGGTTTAACTGAAGAATATCTACTTGAAGAGCCGTAGTGCTGTCCGATCATCTTCTGATCAAGTGAGTGTATAGTCACTTTCATCTTACACATATATATGAAGTATTTTATAAAATACATGCTATGTGTATATATATTGTTGTTTATATGAGTGAGTGTGTAGTTACCTTCTTCTAACACATAAATATTAAGTATTTGCTATGAAATACGTGCTATGTGTATAATATAAAGTTGCTTATATGTGTGAGTGTATAGTCCCTTTCATAAACACGATTATAATACAAGTATTGTTTGAATGTATTAAGTATATGTTTTGGGTGAGTGTGTGGTCACTTTCTTCTAACACATAAATATTAAGTATTTGTTATGATATACGTGCTATGTGTTTATAAATTGTTTGTTTATTTGAGATGAGTATGGAATGGATGAACTATATAGGTTTTAATGAGTTAAACTGTATGTATATTTTTTTATCTATGAATATGTTGGGTAGGACATGGGTAGATGGGATCTGTGAGTATGGATCAGATCAAGGGATTAGTTTTAGATCCGTGAGTATAGATTAGATCAAGAGATTGGATTTAGATCCGAGAATATGGAATAGGAAAAAAGATAAACTTGTTATTAATCCGGGAGTATGGATTAAGACATAGTAAATTGTCCCTAGTCCGGGAGTATGGATTGGGCACAGTTTAGATCCGGGAGTATGGATCAGAACAGGATATAGGTATAGTAAATTGTCCCTAGTCCGGGTGTATGGATTGGGCACAGTTTTAGATCCGGGAGTATGGATCATACCAATAGGTAAACTTGTTATTAATCCAGGAATATGGATAAAGACATAGTTAATTGTCCCTAGTCCGGGAGTATGGATTGGGCACAGTTTTAGATCTGGGAGTATGGATCAGGATCCGGACCAATAGGTAAACTTGTTATTATTCCGAGAGTATGGATTAAGACATAGTTAATTGTCCCTAGTCCGGGAGTATGGATTGGGCACAGTTTTAGATCCGGGAGTATGGATCAGACCAAGAGATTAGTTTAGATCCGGGAGTATGGATTAGACCAAGAGGTTAGTTTTTGGTTCGAGAGTATGGATCAGGTGGAGAGATTAGTTTAGATCCGTGAGTAGGGATCAGATAAAGAGGAAAAGTTTAGATACGAGAGTTTAGATCGTGGCGTTGTGAGGATCAATGGGGTGGGATAAGAGTTGCTTTTATATGGTGAAATTATATAATTTTGGATGTTCTATATATATTTATATGATATAACATTGTGGGATGAAAACCCTATATGCTCACCAGGCTCCCAAGCCTGACCCACTCAGTTTTCTTTGTATCACAGGTATCGATACGAAGACATATTTCATAGAGAGATTTAAAGGAGATATAAATCATTAGTGTAATTAAATGTAAGTTCAGTTTATACTTATATGTCTGTATCAAAACATGACATCCCGAGGTTTTATTATTAAATGAAAATACATTCTCTTTGAGAAATGTTTTGATAAGTTATTATCATATCTTGTTTTGGGAACAAATTCTGCAACCGTTTTCTTTAAATGATTACTCTGGTTTATAAAACAAAGCATAAACAAATCGGTCTTTTCTGGCCGTGAAATTGGGGATGTCACATCACCTACCCCGCTGGCCTGGGGAACTACGAACACGACTCTAGCCCGCTGAAAGCTTTGAACATTCGCTTTTCTCGGGTTCCTAGCCCAAAGGTTCTAGGGTTCGAGAGAGAAATTCCTACTATAAGGAAGGGAAGAAGGTAATCCAATTAGTAGAATGTTGCTTTCTATCGGTTGTTCACATTCAAGCATGAGTTAGTTCAGAGTCTATTTAATTCATATTAGATTAGTCTTAGTTAGTGATCCTGGCTTAGTGAGTCCTTTCTTCCGTCTAGCAGATGGCAGGCCTCTGCTTTTATTTTCATTCATTTTTCCTATTCAAAAAATAAAAGAAAATAAAGACTCCCGGCGATCTTTGACCGGGCGGGGTAGGCAGAAGTTGATCCGGTAGATCGACTAGCAGTTTCAGCTACTGCTCGTGATGATGATTTTGATTAGTGAGATGTTCACTTTTACTTGGATTATGCAATAGATTTTGCTTATTCTCCTCCCACGACGTGCCTAGCTATTACGTTCCGACTCATGCATCTGCCGGTAAAGTAAAGTACGTCCAAAGTGATGCGCGCCCCCATAGAAAGAAGCACGCCTGCCCGAAGTAGCATCCTTAGACACGTCCTTATCGTGGGAGGAGAAGAGATGAAAGATTCATAGTTTCGAAGACCTTTCCATTGATAAGGCATTTAGGTCTTCTTTCTTGAGGTTTTATCCTTTTCATGTATAGATAGATCGTTTATTCCAAAACCCAATAAACCTGGGAAGCTACGCCGTCTTACTCAACCACATAAAAACGATAGTGATGGATGCAATTTATAAAGTCTTGAATAAGGTCTTTGCTGGCATAT